>NW_028327174.1:77546201-77849231 GCF_987537825.1 Furipterus horrens | reverse complement strand
CAATGTGCTTCCCGTACCCACAGTTCCTCTTTCCCTCTCGTTGCCTATTTATTTTGCCTTTGTTTCATCTCCCTAGCTTCTGTTTTTTTTTTTTTTTTAAACCAGTCCCTTTAACATCTCATATAACAGTGGTTTGGATCTAATGAACTCTTTCAGTTTTATTTTGTCCTGGAAACACTTTCTCTGTCCTTCTATTCTGAATGACAATTTCGCTGGATAGAGTATTCGTGGTTGTAGGTTTTGGATTTTCATTACTTTGAATATTTCTTGCCAGTTTCTTCTTGCCTGTAGGGTTTCCCTTGAGAAGTCAGCTGATAGTCTAATTGGGACCCCTTTGTACATAATTCTTTTCTTCTCTCTTGCTGCTTTTAAGATTCTCTCTTTATCTTTAATTTTTGACATTTTGATTATAATGTGTCTTGGAGTGGTTCTCCCTGGGTCCAGTCTCTTGGGAACTCTCCTTGCTTCCTGGACCTGCAGGTCTATTCCCTTTCCCAAGTCTGGGAAGTTCTCCTTTATTATATTTTCACTCAATTTTTCAAGTTCTAGTTCATCTTCCTCATTCTCTGGCAAACCAATGATTCTTATGTTGGGCCTTTTATAGCTGTCCCAGAGGTTTCTGATCCTTTCGTTGTTGCTTCCCATTTCCTCTCTCTGCATTGGTTGACTGCTTGTTTCTTCTCCAAATTCCAGTTTGTTGAAATGAACTCTGGATTTTATTTCCTTTCCTTCTATCTCGTATGCGGTTTTGTTCCTTTCGTTATGAAAGTTTTTCGCTTCTTTCATATCTTTTTCCTGCTCTTTTGTGAATTCTGTAAGCCACCTGATAACAATGGCCCAGAACTGAGCCTCTGACAGGTTACTTATCTGTTCATCTGTCAGGTTCTCTATCTGCTGCCTGGTGAGTTGTGTTACCGGTATTTCTAAAGTTGCCTGCCTCATTTTGACAGATGCTTTTTGTTTTCTTGGGCTGGCTGTGGGGGCAGTGCCTGCGTGCGCGTCACAAATTAGCGACCGGCGCCTGCTTGTCCGCGACCTATTTCGTAGCCCTGTGGTGCTTTCTGTGGGGGCGGGGGTCCAAGATGGATTCACACAGTTATTCAGCTAGGAGACCGGGATCCGTCCTCCCGCCCCCCTGGGCCTCACTGTTCAAGGCGATGCGGCGGCCGCTCTCCCCAGCTCCGGAGTCGCGCACCGCCCGGGACTTGGCCTCCGGGACTCCTCGCCGGGGTCGCGCACCGCCAGGGGCTTGCGTAGCCGCTCTCCCCAGCTCCGGAGTCGCGCACCCCCCGGGACTTGGCCACCGGGACTCCTCGCCGGGGTCGCGCACCGCCAGGGACTTGGCCTCCGGGACTCCTCGCCGGGGTCGCGCACCGCCAGGGGCTTGCGTAGCCGCTCTCCCCAGCTCCGGAGTCGCGCACCCCCCGGGACTTGGCCACCGGGACTCCTCGCCGGGGTCGCGCACCGACAGGCCAGGGACTTGGCCACCGGGACTCCTCGCCGGGTCGCGCACCGACAGGCCAGGGGCTTGGCCACCGGGACTCCTCGCCGCCCGCCGCTCCGGGTGCGACCGCAAACAGCACTGCCCACTTTAACTCTTACCTGCCCAAATGGCACCGTTGGTTTATAACTTCATATGTTGGACTTCCGTGTAGTTTTATTTTCTGGAATTTCTAGTTATCCTTTGTTTTGAAGTAGTTGTATTCCTGTATAGTTGTAGAGGGAGACCTAGCGTGTCCGTCTAAGCCTCCATCTTGGCCGGAAGTCCCACAGCTGGGTTTTAACAGCACTGGATCCAGGGGTATGTCAGCAAAAGACCCAACTCACCGCTGGATCCGCCTTTATGTGTCTGTCTGCCAGTCTGCTGTCAGCCTTAGGCTAGTCATAGATCTTACTGTTTCTAAGAGGTCTTCTGGTGGGATTGGGTGGGCTGTGATTCCTCAAACTCCCATGGCAGGGCCTTTCAGACTTCAGGGAAGATGGTGGGTGTGTTCTTTGTCCCTGAGCCACTAGTCTGTTCAGGATTATTTCCTTCTACTCAGCAGGGTGGACCCCCTAGTAGGCTATTTGGTGGGGCCTTCAGAGTCCAGATTTTGGGTCTGCCAGAAACTGCGAGGCTGTATCTGTGGCTTTCCCAGGAGAATATATAGTATGGCTGCACCCTACAGCCAGTCTTTGACACTGACTGAGTCTGCACATGTTGCTTTTTCTCAGCAGGGATTAGGATGCAGGATAGGAGAAAACAAAATAAAAGGGGAAAAAACCCACACAAAACAAAACAAGAATCTGAACAAATCATATAAAAGGAAAAAAAAATAGATGCATGGTAGAGGGAGTGGAATTGCATAGAGCAGGTGGGGGGAGTGATATCCCACTGGGAAAGGTAATTGCTTTCCCCTGGGAGGGGCTTGCTGTCCCCAAGCAAGATGGCTGCTGCGGAATCCAGGTACGTCCCGGCACAGAAAGCCGCAGAGCTGCTTCCCCATGGCTCACATTCTATACTATCCTCAGGTGACTGCAGTCCACACCTCCTTCCCTTCCCTGGGTTCCAAGATGAGTGGTTGCAAACACAAGACCTGGGCTTTGGCCCCTTTAAGAATAAAGAAAGAAGAAAAATAGTGGAATTGTCTCCAGTGGGTTGTCTCTCCTCAGGTGCTCTGAGGTCAGCTGACCCCAGTGTGTTTGGGAGCCCAGTCTGGGGTCCCAGCTTCTTTCCTTTCAAGGGGAAGCTCCCACAGCTGCGCTGCCACCTCAGCCCACTGCACTTGTGCATGGACTAGCCTCTTTAATGACCTCACTCTTCCTACTGGTCTTGGTGTTATTGTCCCCTCATCCTTGGTTTAAAGCCTCTTTTTTGGGTAGTCTTTGGTTTATTTCAGGTGTCTAAGTCCTCTCTTTAGTTTTATTTCCAACTTGGTTCTGGGAGAAGGTGTGCTATATATTCTTCTTTGCTGCCATCTTTTTTCCTCATTCATCAATAATATATATTTTCAATGTTTGAAGGTAGTTCCATGAAAGGATGATAATTTATTAATTATTATGGTTGAAGAACTTATAAGTGAGATTCAAATCACATTCTGATAGTTCATGCAAAATACCTTGTCAAGCATAGGCAATTACTCAAACAATGGGTCAGAGGAAGAGAATCATTTAGAATGTTCATTTGCCTTAATTAATTTTGGCATACTATTACAGCTGAGACAGAAATGTTCAAGATCTCCATGACTTATGGGCTGAAAGTAATAGAACCACTGAATTATACTCAATACTCAGATTTTCATTTTAGAAAAGATAAACTTGGATAGTAAAAAGCTCATTTAAAATATTGATTTAATCATCAAAGTACAAAAATAAAAACAAGGGAGATTGACTATTATTATAATTATGGCTTTATAATATTTGCATTGCCAAGTACGAAGACAAATTGAAATATATGCATATTTGAATATGTGACTATGCAAATAAATTTTCCCCAAATTGAATTTCTATATAATGGAAATTGGGTCCTGTTAAGTTATAGCTTAATAAAAACAATCTCAGAACATTTAGTCTACTTTTAGTTTAGTTAACTAAACAGTTATAATGATCCACTAATGAGAAAAATAAATAATAAATAATGTAATATTTTTAAAACATTTTTATTTGGTAGAAGATAAAATGATAATTTGTTTTCATTCAATCCCCAGTGATAAAAAGGTTTACATTTGTTCATTTATAATAAGATTCCAGAAAATTTTTGACCATCAAATATTTGCCTTTAATTTTGAAAATTGTTTTACAGTGGATGCTTAATTAAACATGAGTTTATAAGCAAAATATGCATAAGTTAATCATCTATCTGGCTATTTTGTTTACTGCCAATGTTCAGGTATTTACAAACACTGATTTCCTTTTAAAAAGCAGTATTTATAATTGTTAGAAAAACATATGCTTATTGAGCTACAATTCAATGTATTTGGTATTGATGTACATATTGGCAGCTTTAAAAGAAAGAGTGAAAAGAGAGTTTTTCTCAATACAATAGGTAATTTGAATATACAAAACTATTTCATTGGATTTAAAAAACACTGCATTGTAATTAAGTTTGTTGACTTTCTCTGCTAATAGAGATATGAACTTTCAGTTATAGTCAGACACTGCAATTCCATATGTATAATTTTACTCTAATGTAGTGACTTATTTAGGAAATAAATTCACTCCATGTTGTGTGCTAACTCTGAGAGAAATCTCTTTGTTTCCCACTCTTCTCCATTACTTTCTCTTTCATGTGGCCATGAAAAACCAAGTAACCACTGGTATATTCTCTTTACCTTTTCTTATCCCACTGCCTTAATTTTCTAAAGGCTGAAAGAAGGAAAGAAGCTTTCCTCCTCCACTTTTTAAACCTAAGATTCTGTAATTCTATAATATTGTTTCTTTTAAAATTCTGGCAGTTACTAGTTAAATGACCTTGGGGCTTAGCTTATTTCTATGTGAATGCTTTTCCCTTAGCAGAATTTTCCATTGACCTTTCCTAAGATATATGAGTAATATTTTAGAATCCTCTTTGCTGATAAACATATATATCATATTTATAGTCTTTATGTACAAAGGTAAATTAGGCACAAAATTAGTGAATCTGAATGTACCTTTGATAGTGCAACAAAAATATTTTCCCTATGCAAAGAAATACTGATTTTCACTTGGCAGCTAGCATCTGGAAGAGCTCTTAGGGAAGTGCATGTCTCTGATATACAGTCTGGCCTTAGTCTTGGCTCAACAACTATTCTCCTCATCATGTCTAGTTACAAGAGACATTGTGTTCCTTTGTGATCTCCCAGCAGACCATAGCCGATGGTGCCAAACACTTAGCAGAGGTTTGTGATGACAATAGTGATTTAGTGCATCTTTGGAACATCTCCTCAGCCTTCCATTCCTGCTTTGCTCCCCACTTGTGTTCATTTCACAGCAGCTGCTTGTCCTCCACCCCCTGTCCAGGTCCAGTATTTGTATGTAGCATCAGTTCTAATCACCTGGATTGGCAGGATTTACTTTTCTTCTTACTGAAGAGGAGGGTATGGTTACTCTAGTAATTCCTTTGGAATTTCTCAAGAGCAGCAAGCAAGGCTGTGCACTGCACACTTTAGAGATACTATGTTTTTTATTTTTCATGGTCATCTGGATTTTAATATTTATTATTACAATTTCATGACAGACAGTTGTATTTTGCAGAGGGGCATCGTTTTCTACTGTGGCCAGAGTACCAGTTGTGCTAAGTACAGAACTGGATTTCCATAACACATTCTTTGTCATTTTGTACATTTATAACTGAGGGGAAATACTTTATACATTGAAATTCTAAGAGAGATTCCAAATCTATTAGGAGTTAGCAAAAGTTCCCAGAACCTTACAATTTATCAAGTTTCCTCTCTCTAACTTAATCATTCTCACATCCTTTAATTTTCTTCCTATAGCATGGTTTCTCATTCTTTAAGTCATATGATTACCTCTTAACAAATTCCAACATTCATGAGACATACTCACTGGAAATATTTGATTCTGTAATTTTATACTTTATAAGATTGGTTTACATACAACATTATTATATAATTCTAGTCCATTTAATCTCAGTGCCCCATGGGCCAGATTTGAGAGCATACAAGTGTAGCCTTCCTTGCCTTAGACTGAAGACAATTTGCAAAAACATATTACCTTAGATGTAATCAGTTAAGTTATGCTTTTAGTGGCAATATAGTCACTTGAGTTTCTGACTGTATGAGGTCTATCCAGAAAGTATCCAACCACTTAATGTGAAAAGCAAAGACATTTATTGAAGAAGACACAAGAAATAAGATACGTTGTACATAAGACAATGACACCTCAGTCCCCCTCAAAGTAAGCACCTTGGGACCTCACACTGTTCTCCCAATTGCCATCAGCTGCTGCTGCATCCTATTTTCCTGAATCTCATCAATGGTCTGAAATCTCTTCCCTTTTGAAGGTGATTTTAGTTTTGGGAAAAGCCAGAAGTTGTAGGGCACCAAATCTGGGCTGTAAGGGGGCTGAGTCACTTGTGTGATTTGATATTTTACAAAAAAAAAAAAAAAAAAAAAAAATCTGCAAAAAAACATGATACATGAGCAGGCATGTTGTCGTGATGAAGCTGCCAGTCACCAGTTGCCCATAGCTTTGGCCTTCTGAATCATCAGAATAGTTCCATGGAGGAATGTTCAAGCTAAATGCAAAACTGGATGCAGATTCATTGCTCTACTTGCTCAGTCATTTTGAATGCAATGGCCACGGAGTACACATACTCACTCAACGGCATCTACCACCCCCACTGACTGGTACAGTGAAATTGTCATTGTTCACACATGCGCATTCCAGTCCACTCTCCTTGGCTGCCACGTTACATCAATATTGCTCAAACCATTCTTGTTATATTAGTAATGACTGAATTTTTTTTCTGGACAGAGCTTCTTTACATGATTGTATGGCCATCTACTTCTTAGAATCTTCAAAAATATGTTATTTAGTAAAATGATGTCCAACACTTTTAAAATTAAGAATGTCTATTCTAACTATACCTGCTATGTGATTTAAAAAAATATCTGAGGGTGCCAATAGACATTATTTTCAACCCAAACCTCTGGGTATTAAATTGGGCAGGAGATATAGACATATCTGGGTGTCCACAGAATGACACCCCCCACCCACCGAGGAATTCTCTGATTCAGGTTGACATGTTCTACGAGGGGGGACCCCAGAAAAGCAGAACTTATTTATTAATAATTGTGTACTTATTCTTACATTTTTAAACTTTAGTCGCCTTCAAAGTACTCTCCCTTTGATGCAATACATGTATCAAGATGTTTTTTCCACTGTTCAAAACATTTTTGAAATTGTTGATTTTGATGCCTCTTAGTGCTTCTGCCATTTGTTTTACTTCTTACGTATCCACAAAATGTTTCCCTTTGAGGTCTTTTTTTCATCCGGGAAACAAAAAATAAAATCGATTGAGGTGAGATTGGGTGAATAAGAAGGGTAAGGCACTGGAGTCGTACTGTTTTTGATCAAAAACTGATGAACACTCACCACAGTATGGGCAGATGTCTTGTAAATCACCCGTCATGAAATGGGCAAACTCATTGAAAGAGTCTTCAAAAAAATAAATAAATCACTGAAGCCGAATGCAGCTTCTCATAACAATGCCAGCTGATACACTGATGCTGATGGGTTCATGGAACATGCACCTAGCAGAGGAAGCCTGTACTACAAGGGGTCCTCCCTCCAGAAGATAATTCTGGGATTTTTGGGTCATCCTTCCTATTTTTCTTAAGTATGTTTTATTGATTATTTACAGTAATTTCAATTTTTTCCCTTTGCTCCCCTCTGCCCAGTACGCCCCTTCCCTCCAGCAGTCCCACCTCACTTAGTTCATGTCCATGGGTCATGCATATACATTCTTTGGCTTCACCCTTTCCTATATTATTCTTAACATCCCCCTCTCTATTTTGTACCAACCAATTATGCTTCTTAGTCCCTTTACCATTTCCCATTTCTCTCCCTCCCCCCTCCCAGATGATAACCCTCCAAATGATCCCCATATCTATGATTCTTTTCCTATTCTGGTTACTTAGTTGGATTTGGTTCTTATTTTTTAGTTTCGGTTGTTGATAATTGTGAGTTCGTTGTCATTTTAATGTTCATAATTTTGATCTTCTTTTTCTTAAGTAAGCCCCTTTGACATTTCATATAATAATGGCTTGGTGACGATGAACTCCGTTAGCTTCACCTTGTCTGGGAAGCACTTTATCTGCCCTTCCATTCTAAATGATAGCTTTGCTGGATAGAGTAATCTTGGTTGTAGGTCCTTGCTTTTCATCACATCGAATGCTTCTTGCCAGTCCCTTTTAGCCTACAAAGTTTCTTTTGAAAAATCAGCTGATAGTCTTATAGGTACCCCTTTGTAGGTAACTCTCTGCTTTTGTCTTGCTACTTTTAAGATTCTCTCTTTATCTTTAATCTTTGGCATTTTAATTATGATGTGTCTTGGTGTGGTCCTTTTTGGGTCTAGCTTGTTTGGGACTCTCCATGTTCCCTGGACTTGTGTATCTATTTCCTTCACCAGTTTTGGAGAGTTTTCCTTCATTGTTTTCTCACATAAGTTTTCAATTTCTTGCTCTTTCTCTTCTCCTTCTGGCACTCCTATGGTTTGGACGTTGACATGTTTAAAGTTGTCCCAGAGTTTCCTACACCTCTCCTCATTTTTTTCAATTCTTGTTTCCTTATTCTGTACTCGTTGACTGTTGTTTTCCTCCTTATGTTCTAAATCACTGATTTGAATCTCAGTTTCCTTTCTTGACCATTGGTTTTATGTGGATTTTCCTTCATTTCATTTAGCATAGCCGTCACTTCTTCTCTTATGCATTTGCCATACTTAAGCATATCTGTCAAACCTGTGAGCATCTTTATAACCAGTGTTTTGAACTCTCATCTGTTAGGTTGGCTATCTCCTCGCTTGTTAAGTTGGCTATCTCCTCATCGCTTAGTTCTCGCACTAGAACCTTGATCCATTCCCTCTTTTGGGCCATACTTCTCTGGCTCCTGTGTTGGTTTGCCTCTGTGTCTTAGGTAGAGCTGTCACTCCTGTTATGTTGTAAGGGGTAGAGGCTTAGGTATTAGTCAGTACATACAGTGCGACCCATTTCATCATGTTGTGGAGCTGTATGTGTGTGTGGGGGGGGTCTGAGAGGGAACAATGTCACTTGCTCAGCACTTGCCCCTTTTCCAGGCACTTCTCCTACTTTGTATGGGACTGGCACCTCACTAGCTGTTGTTCAGGCTGTCGTTCCCAGAGTGGGTGGGTATGTGGGCATTCTAGGACCATAGGGGCCCTTTTAACAAGGGGACTCTGCTGAGAGACTAGCAGTTTCTGCCTCCACCCCAACCCCCACTGGTTTTCACAGTCAGAAGCAATGAGGCTTTATTTTTGGTGCTGGGACTGTGAGCTGCAAGGTCTGGTCTGGTGCTGGGAGCACTCCCCAGGTGACCCTCCTGACTTTTTAAAATGTGTGACTGTGCTTTCCGCCAGTCTGCCACTGTCACCACTGCTGTCGCCACCATACCGCATCCTCTCCGCCCCGGCTCTGCCCCTCCTACCTGTCTGGATGAGCATTTCTTCTTTATACCTTTGTTTGTTGGACTTCAATGCAGCTCAATTTTCTGAAACTTCTGGTTGTCTCTAGTTTTGAGGTAGTTGTATTCCTTCTTAGTTGTGGAGGGAAATGAAGCATATCTGTATAGGCTTTCATGTTGGCTGGAAGTCACCCCTCCTATTTATGTGACTAGAAAACATACGCATCTTAAATACCAAATTCAGTTCCCATGAAGCCTTCACTTTAGCTTCATGAACATCTTTTCATTTGTCTCATGAGCCACATGAGACATTTTTCCTTTGTAAAGTTAATATAACTTGGTTTAAATTGCTAAATGCCAATGACTGCTCCATCTAAACCAAAACTCAGGCCACCTTAACTTCACCTTGTACTTCACCTTGCAGCTTCTCACTGGCAATGGTTTCATTGTTTAAACTGGGTATCACATTGTTATCCATCTTTCGTAAGTGTCAAGTGCAGAGCAGTTGAGTTGCAGTGAGTCTGGTTTTTGACACTGAAGAACAGTCTCTGCTTAGGATTTCCTCAAGGGTGAATCTGTGCTGCTACCTGATAGTGATTGTGACTTATAGGATCCCTTCGAGATACCATCCCAGAGGCAAGTACTGGCCTCCAGTGATCGTATCCAATAGGTTCTAGATGATGACTTAATAAATTAAAGATGAGCAATAGGTCTGCTGAGAAGCTTGGCAGGCAGCATTTCAGATCTTTGACAGGGGACAGGTACATCAGATTCTAGCCACTTCCTGGTTTCTGAATTAATTAGTTCCTGGGAACTTTGACCTGAATTATACCAGAAGACAAATGGCATATAGCTATGAAGGAGGTATAACACCTGTCAGTTTCTTTCTTCTCTTACCAGAGTGGCCAATGTCTCTTTATCCTTGAGTAGGCCAATGCTGACATGTTGGAAGAACTTTAAGAATGATTACCTTGATGCTAGGCAAATGGCCTCCCATGATTACTGTTGCACTTTCGTGGGAGGCAGCTTCACTATCAGAGAAGAAACTCTGCTAAGGTATACAGTCAGCTTGCTAACCATCCATTATTTCACTGCCAGAGGCTTAAAATAGCTGCGTTCCAGCTTTCCCTTTGTTTTGCTATCAGTGTAGTAACACTTCAAGGATAAGTATTTTTGTGTGGACTGTAAATCTGAAGTATACTTAAATGTAAATCAAAACACTACTTATATGTTAAATTGGTAATATAAAGTGCTTGCAGAAGAAATTTTTAACACACTTCTGGGCCTGAGGAGAATGGATTGCAAATACTACTAGCAAACTGTAAATTAAAAATAATTGAAATTTACTATAAGGCCTTACACTAAGGCAGTGGTTCTCAACCTTCCTAATGCTGTGACCCTTTAATACAGTTCCTCAGTGTTGTGGTGACCCCCAACCATAAAATTATTTTCATTGCTACTTTGTAACTGAAATTTTGCTACTGTTATGAATCGTAATGTAAATATCTGATACGCAAGATGTATTTTCATTGTTACAAATTGATAATAATTAAAGCATAGTGATTAATCACAAAAACAATATGTAATTTATATGTGTTTCCCGATGGTCTTAGGCGACCCCTGTGAAAGGGTCATTTGACCCCCAAAGGGGTTGCAACCCACAGGTTGAGAACCGCTGCACTTAGGAGACATGTTTTGAGAATGGGGTTGTTTCCAGATGATATTCCTCTGAGCCCTGATGTCATCATGATTTCTCCTTTTATGGAGCACAATATTAATATGAAGAGAGGAGTATAGGAAAAAAGTTTACAGAAGTCTTGCATAAAACTTCCAAATAGATGGCAAGCTATGTAATGGGGTAGAACTTGGAGAAAAGCATAGAACAGGCAGATACTCTAGATTTCCTACCAAATAGCTTCCTTTGCTTTCTAACTGGAAGAAATATGATTTTGTTCAGGTGCCTACACCTCTTACCTCTTCATCCCTACACTCCACATGACTTAGGGAAGGATGACCCTACCCTCAGCTAAATCTGAGTGGTTAGTTCAGCAGGATGAGGGGAGATGACCCTGATCTTACTAGCGTACCAAGAGTGGACATCCCAATGACAAGTTTCTGAGAAATCTGTGATACCTATTTAAAAGAGACACGGAACAGATAATCCCCTCATTTCTACTGGATACTGTCCTGGCTGGATGTGAGTTTTGGAACTATGACAGTCTTTGAGTACCACAAGGAGAACAAGCCTCACTTTCCTCCCAGAGGAGGAGAAACCTGGGTCCTTGATGACAAGATTAAGTCCCTAAACTAATTATCTAGGTTCACCTTACCTTTAAGAATCTTTTTATTAGCTATTCTCAATGCTTGAGTCAGCAGTTTCCAAACTTTACCAGACCTGAGAATCACCTGGAGTACTTTTAAAAATCCTGACGCTCAACTCTCTCCCTGTTGAAATTTGATCAGAATGTTGGGTGGGAGTCCTAGCTGGTTTGGCTCACTTGTTTGGATGTCATTCCACAAAGCAAAAGGTTGCTGGTTGGATTCCTGGTCAGGGCACATGCCTGAGTTGTGGGTTTGGTCCCAGTCAGGAAACATACAAGAGGCAACCAATTGATGTTTCTCTTTCACATTGATGTTTCTCCCCTTTTCTTTCTCCCTCCTTTCCCATCTCTCTAAAAATAAATGCATAAATTTAATAAAAAAATTGTTAGGTGGGAGCCAGGCACCAGTATATTTTAAGGATCACCAGGTGATTCCATTATGCAGCAACATTTATGAACCATCTGGTAGGAGCCATTTGAATTATACTTTTTTTTATTTCCATCTGAGTGCTTCCTAACTGGATAAGCAAAAGTTAAAGTAAAAAAAAAGAAGAAGAAGAAGAAGAAGAAGAAGAAGAAGAAGAAGAAGAAGAAGAAGAAGAAGAAGAAGAAGAAGAATTAAAAACATTATTTGTATGAGTATTTGCATTAGATTAAAAACAAACAAACAGTGGAGAGTCAGAAAAATGCTTTCATGGTTTTCAGAGGAACTCTAAGTCAGTTACTTAGCAATCTAATTGAACCATATTCAGATGTCATCAAGCACCTGCTACTCTTGGAAGTCTTACTGATTATTTCCTTTTATAAAGCTTTGTATCTATTTAATAACATGAAGTTTAATTTATGTAAAATAATTAAAAGTGAGAGAAACTTTCCATCATTATTAGATTTGGTCTTTGAAGAATATGTCAACATAATAGAAACAAATATTGGTTTCTCTTATGCATAGTATCAAGAACGGAAGATTTGTTATCCTTGTCAGCTATTGCAAATCCCCCAAACACACATACACACACAGATACAATTTTTTTAAAATCACAGGTGAAGTCTATATTTAGACTCTCTGATACCTTATCTTCTTGCATGGTCCATGATTATTGTAATGTGGAATTTGAGAAACCATCTGAGAAGTGGTCTACACTGACTTTACGCTTCACTTGTAGAGACACAGGGAACAACCCTAAGTAGCTCATTGTGAATCCTGGTAACAATTCTAAGGCTCAGCCAATTTACAGAAGAAACATTTTTTATTCTCATTTTGCAAAAGGAACCTTCCCATCTCTACCTCTTAAGGGTAGCAATCACAGAGCAGTAATTTACCAGTCCTTCCTCTTATCTAAGAGCCAGAGGGCAGTGACCTGTTTCTCTGGTCACACTTCCAGGAAATACAATGCAGTGGACTCAGATCTTGCTGAGAATCTCAGAATCACCTTGGAGTCCAAGAGGGGATATTTTTGGTACCGTAACTCCTGATGCTGTTTGTGACCACGCTGCATCACGATCTAACATGACAGCTACCAAAGAAGACTTCCCCTTTTGGGGAAAATGTTCCCGGTTTGTGACAGTTTTCATTGTTCCCATTCCTCTTCTCCACTGCTCAGTACTTGGACTGGGACTTGGATTTCCTACTTGTCTTCAAGTGAGACAATAAAAACTGGATAGATGCAGTATAAGTAAGCACCTGTCATCTCATAGACAGCAGAGTAGGCCACTGAGTTTCAAAAACAAGCCTGGGAGATGGACAGATGAATGGGTTTTACATTTCATTGATCATATTAGTGTAGAATTACCTTACTATTTTATACAGAAAGATAATTCGATTAACCGATGAGAAAAGTGAATGCCCAATCTCGTTTTTTTTTAAATAAAAGACTTCTAAAAATATGCATTTACATAGGCAGTAAGAACATAAAAAGAACACTATAGACTTAGAGGTATGGAATCAGAAGATTGCTTTTCTCTAATGCTGAGTTATGCTGACAGTTATCTCTGATAAAAATGAATGGGCAATGTGACAGGAATAATCATTTGCTGAGAGAGAGACTCTTTGCATCAATCTGAATTGATAACATTTACCTGACTGAGTGTAGATGGTAATGAAGCACTTCAACCTAATTAAAACTTTCTGAACCCTCCCCTACCCCTTCAAAACTTAGGTTCCTATAGGATTGAATTTGAAGGATATAGAAATACAAAGGCAGATTTTTGTCTTGCCTAAGGACAGGTTGATAATGCGTTCAGATTCACATTATCTTCCATGTTGATAAAACTGACCTACTTTTTCTTCCAGAAAGAAAATGTCTTATGAAATATTTTCATATAAAAATGTTGCATTTTTATGTCTTCTTACATTCTATATTTAAACCTGGCATATCACTTTCAAAAGTTAAATGGAGTTTAGCTCACTTTCAGGTCTGGGCTTTTTAATGAGTTAGCATCTCTGCTGCCTCAGACAAGTGACATTTACTGTTTTGCATGCCAGATAATTTTTTCTGACAGTTGTGATACTAACGCAGATGTTTTCCTGTGTAGGGATCTTCCAACAATATCCCTAATGAAAACACATGCCTGTTTCCTCACAAATAAAAAATATCATTTTTGAAAACAAAGAATTCAAATACTTTTATCCTAAGATGACAAATGTAAACAGTCCATTATTTTCTCTCCACATAATTTTTGTTTCTTTTGTTGCAGCAGTAGTGTTCCTTTTCTTTACCTTTTTCTTCCCAGCCTTGAAATAAAACTAACTTTCACAAAATCTTAGGCAGGTCTAAGTTGGGCTATTCAGAGCAGTAGAGTTATAATTAGAACAGAAGAGTCAAGCTTTGTGAAGTGACTCTTGAAATTGCTTTGCCATATCATCTGGAATCTTATGTCTAGCTAAGCCGAATTGCTTTCAACAAAGAAATAAATATGTTGCTATAAGTATTATGCCCATAAACTTATGAATATAATTTTGTCTTTCAAGATATACATAGATGGAAATAATAAAAGATCTGGGTAAATAATATTTAACAAATATATTTTTTAATTGTGGTATAATTGACATATTTAACAAATAATTTTACTAATGTGAAATTTTGCAAAAATGCAGTTGAGATTTTTGTAAAACTAAACTCTAGATATATTTGAGGTTAAGAGAATGTTTGCTTAATGTTTTCCAAAAACAAGCCTTTTATCAGTTAGCTTTTACAAAAGAATTTCCAGTTAATGTGGACAAGAGATGTACTTACTCTTATCTTTAGTATATTGTAGTAAGAACACTTAACATGAGGTATAATTTTGTAACAAAATTATAAGTGTGCAGTATAGTATTGCTGAACATAGGTAGTGTTGTACAGCAGAATTCTAGAACTTGTTCACTTTGCTTAAATGAAATTTTATGCCCAGTGTTTAGTAACTGCCTGTTTCCCCATCATTCCCCCAACTCCAAACAACTGCCATTCCACTCTTTAATTCTATTAGTTTGGTTATATGAGATACCTCACATAAGTGGAATCATGCAGTATTTGTCTTTCTGTGACTGGATTTTTTCACTTAGCATAAACAAAAGACAAATGTCGGTGAAGATGTGGAGAAACTGGAACCCTTGTACACTGCTCGTGGGAATGCAGAATGGTGCCGCTGCTATGGAAAAGTGTGGAGTTTCCAAAATTTGAGGAAACTTCTGGGTTTTTATCCAAAAGAATTAAAATCAAGATCTTGAACATATATTAGCATTTACCCTATTCCTTTTTTTTTTTTTTTACTTCCAATATTATTTTGTGTTGGTTTCAGGTGTACAGCATAGTGGTTAGACAATCATATATTTTACAAAGTATTTCCCCTGATATTTTTAGTACTCATCTGGCGTGATACATATTTATCACAATATTATTGACTGTATTCCCTATGCTGTACTTTGAATCCTTCCCTTACCCTATTCTTAAGGATCATGCATGCCCTAAACGTCATGGCAGCCTTATTCCTGAATCTCACCACAAGCCTGACCCACAGCACCAGACAGGGTACAGAGTAGAGCAGGGATAAGAGATGTTTGTTATACCCATTGCTTGGTTGTAAAACAATAATGTATTAAATTTACTTGTCTGTGTTAAGAGGACTAAGTCAAATGCCACATCAGCTGGACCACATCAATACATTCTCATTTTCCAAACTTATTTACCACCAGGGGGTTTATTATGAGCCTCTGTTCTCTCTTTCTTGGTTAACTGAACCATCAAAGGTGTTAGGACATGTGAGGAAGCAGTTCATCAAAATAGAAGGGGAAGGGACCTGAGCAAACTGAGTACTTCAAACCAAGGAAAATCTGTCATTAGTAGTAGTTTGGTGAATTTCTTGTACACTTATGGGTAGGTGATTTTGTTCTCTCTTTTTCTTATCTTGGAAAGGACACATTGACTGCCCTTTTGTATGACCAGGCTTAGAACATTTTTAGGCTTTACTTGATAAATGAAGTATGTTTGATTGTGTTTATTTACTTTCTCTACTTTAATTACCTTTTTAATCTTCAAGAAAATGGAGAACGAAGTCACTATTTCTGAGTGTCTGTTTAGCCCCTGAATGAATGAACTTGAAATACAACTCTAACAGAAGCCTGCCTTATGCCAGCAGTTTTAAAATCCCTTTATTTTTCTTTCTCCTTCTTTTCATCAAACCTGTACATTTTAAAAGCCAAAGGTCATCTTTGATCACAAATTAGAATTTGGTGATTGTTTTATAGTGATGACGTGCACTTTTTGAGATTAATTATACAGAGCCAAGCCTGATGCCTTGGACATATATTGAATTTAACAGACCACATGAGAAAAGATGGAAAGGAAAACTCCTCTCCATAAAAAGTTTAGTCTGATGTATTTATAATGAGCCAGGACAGTGTCAGGAAAGGCTAACCCATTCTGATATTTCTCATTCTATGGTTTTCTAAATCAATCCTCCTTATTCATGGGTTCTGTTTTTATGAATTCACCTACTTGCTAAAATATATTCTGTGGTCATTCTGTGTTTAACATGCACAGAGTTGAGTCACCCAATGAGCACCCTAATTTTTCAATCTTTTCATAAAAACATTATGGCATGTTAATAAGATTAAATATGATGGCACCATTAAAATAATGTTTAATACATGGGGAAAATATTCCCAATATTTAAGTGAAAAATTAGATTGTAAAAGGTATATAATGACTGACTTGATATTGATTTTTAAAAACCAATGAATAAAACAGACTAGAAATAAATCCCCCAAAATATTAACAGTGGCTGCATCCTGATATGGAATTATAAATTTTTTAAATTTCTTGCTTGAACAGTTCTATATCATGCAAATTATGTGTATATGAATTATTTTACTGTCAAATTACTTTAAAAAAAATTATATATTTGTATTCCCTTTCTCCTGAATATATTTCATTTAAAAAAGAGTATATGTGCATTATTTAAATTCAAAGCAATATGCCTTAGGTCTATAGTTTAAATGTAAAACTAAGACTTGCCTTGTAAGTAACAGAAATAGATGTTAGAGCCCATCAGGAACCTCTCATAACATATACACAAAGGGCTTCATTTGCCAGCTAAATAGATAACTCACAAATTATATCTTACAGGGTATATTCTTCTGCTCTTCAGACCCATGTATCTAGCTGAATACTGAACATCTCTTCAAGATCACAAAACAATTCAAACAACATAATCCAAAGTCAAACTAATTATCCCCCATCTCTACCCACATGACCAAACTGAACTTCTTCCCATCTATGCTCACCCAAAGCTTACCATCACCAAGTTCTGTTCCATTTACTCCTTAGTCAAATTCATTATTCTGCCCTGAATTGTATCCAGACTCTCCTGCCAACCGAACTATAGTAGTCTCCTTTCAGCCATAATTTATTCATGATGTCCCCAAAACGGTGTGGGATATACTTAAACTAAAAATTTATCATTGTTTATCTGAAATTAAAATTTAATTATACATCTCATATCTTTACTGCTACTTTGGCAACATTATCATTAGCTATAATAATTTTAATTCAGTCAATGTAATATTCAGGTCTGCTCTTAATAAGTGAGCTAAAATTTTTCTTTAGTGTTCATTGTTTAGCTGATATGACTCATATGACAATGACATTATACACTTAACTGATACAAAATTATTAATTCATTTTCCAGATAAAGACATTTTAAGAAATAGAAACTGATATTACAACTCTTAAACTTTTAACTACACTGGTAATTTCACTCTGCTGAGCCAATATCCTAGCATATAGGGATCCTTCATGAGATTTCACATAGTCTTAATACAATCAGTAAAAAAGTCAGATTTAGGTCCCACACTTTGAGCTTTACCCAAAATAAGCAAAGACAGATAATCTAGTCCCTTTGAATGGTGCAATACTAATTGTAATGACATCTTCCCAAAATTTTTCTTTGGGATTTCCTGTCACAGGGGACTCTGACTATGTAACAAGGGCAGGACGGGAACAGCTGCCTTAAGGGAAGTCTCTTTTAGACAACCATAAGGAAAGAGATTTCTCTCTGGTGGCTTGGCCTCCTACCACGTGGACCCTATCGAAATGCTCTGTCATTTGTGATCTAACTTTTCCTTGCAGTCATTCAATGATTTTCACAAAATATTTAATTTGTACTACCTTATGAAAGTTATATGTATAAACCCACTAGGTAATATAAACCAGTTATTAAAATAAGTAGAGAAATTGCTTAATGGCACCATTTTAAAAATTATAGTCATTCTTCAGTTTTATAGCTGCACAGCTAATTATTCTGCTTTTATATAATAGAATAATTAGTTGTGAAATTATAAAACTGAACAAAGTATTTTTGTTCCCTTTGGAAAATTAAGTATATGACATAGTCATTTTAATTCATTTAAAACAAGTGATGATATAAGTAACTTCTGGAAATTTCAAAATTGATAGAAATCTGAGAACTATGTTATGTAACATAGTAATAGTCCTAACACTTTCCTACTGAGTTCCACAGAACCAAAAACAAATTAAAGGATGTGCAATTTACTGTCATTCAGAAGGGACATTAAATCCACTTTGTTAAGTGATTCCAGAATACCTTCCTTGAGGGTCTTCTCATCCTCCCACATCATTTAGGAAATAGCATAATACAGAACCTTTTTTAATGTACCCTTTTTGTTAGGATTAACCTATAAATAGCATTTCAGAAAAAGTCCCATTTCCTTTGTAGCTTGGCTAGGCAGATGGGTAGATATTTAAAGGCATCACTTTGTCCAAAATGTTCTTCATCTTTATCTTCATATTCATCTAAGCATTGGAGTTCATTTGCAATTTGAGACTATATCTTTCTTCAGTCTAGTAATACCATTTTCACATCAATTCACTTTAAGATGCAAAATCAGTAAAAAATTATGGACTCTTTCAGTTCAATTTTTCTACTGCTATCATCTACTTAATATCCTTTAAAGTGAGTCATAGAAGATATTTATCATATTGCAGTAGAAAGTCTGATTCATATAGTTGACCTTGAAAATACAAGTGTGAGCTGTGAGAGGTAGATTGAGGTTTCAGGGCCATTAAGATGGTATCGAAGGACACTTTGGTTGTTTCCATGTCTCGGCCACTGTGAATAATACTGCAACGAACATAGGGGTGCATGTGTCTTTGCAGATAAATGTTTTCAAAATTTTCAAGTATATATTCACAAGAGGGTTAATGACAACTCTATTCTTAATTTTTTAAGGAGCTTCGTAATATTTTCCATAGTGACTGTACCAGTTTATATTCCCATCAGCAGTGAACGAGGGTTCCTTTTTCTCCACAAACTCTTCAATGCTTGTTTTGTTGGTAATGGGCATTCTAACAGGTGTGAGGTGGTATCTTATTGTAGTTTTGATTTGCATTTCTCTAATAGCAAAGTTGAGCATCTTTTTATATATTTGTTGGCCATTTGTATGTCTTCTTGGGAGAAGTGTTTGTTCAGGTCCTTTGCTCATTTTTTAAATGGATTGTTTGTTTGTTTAGTGTTAAGTTGTATGAGTTCTTTATGTATTTTGGATATTAACCCCTTGTCAGAGCTGTTGTTTGCAAGTTTCTTCTCCCATTAATTTGGTTACCTTTTTGTTTTGTTGTCAGTTTCTTTGCTATGCAGAAGCTTTTTAGTTTAATATAGTCCCATTTATTTATTTTTGCTTTTACTTGCTTTGCCTTTGGGGTCAAATTCATAAAATCTTCTTTAAGACCAAGGTCTATAAGTTTAGTACCTATGTTTTCTTTTATGTAATTTATTGTTTCAGTTATTATATTTAGGACTTTGATTCATTTTGAGTTTATTTTTGTGTGTGAGGACAAGTAGCAATCAAGTTTCATTATTTTATATGTGGCTTTCCAATTTTCCCAGCACCATTTATTGAAGAGGATTTTTTTTCTCCATTGTATGTTTTTGGCTCCTTTACTGGAAATTATTTGCCCATATACATGATGTGGTTATATACCTGGGCTCTCAATTCTGTTCCATTGGTGTGTGTGTGTGTGTGTGTGTGTTTGTTTCTGTCAATACTATTCTGTTATGATTATTGTCCTTTTGTAGTATAATTTAAAGTCAGGGAGTGCAATACCTCTGGCTTAGTTCTTTTTTTCTCAGTATTGCTTTGGCTACTCAGTATCTTTTGTGGTTCCATACAAATCTGATCATTTTTTGTTCTATTTCTTTAAAAAAAAAAAGTTAGTGGAATTTAGAGGATTGGGTAAAAAATATGTGATACAAATATACAATGAAGTGCTACTCAGCCATTAAAAAAAGTGAATTACTGCCATTTGTGACAACATGGATGGATCTTGAGAATATCATGCTAAGCAAAATAAGTCTAACAGAAAAGATTAAGAACCATATGGTTTCATTCATATGTAGGATATAAAACTGCAAGCGACAAATGAACAAACAAGAAAATAAGAAAAAAACACATAGACACAGACAACAGTGTGGTTCCCAGAAGGAAGGGAGGGCAGTGGGTGCTGTAGGGTGACAGAATATGTGGTGACAGAAGATGACTTGATTTTGGGTGGTGGGACACAATGCAATATTAAGATCATATATCATGGAAATATACACTTGAAACCTAGTGATTAATCTTATTAACCAATGTCACCCCAATAAATTTAATAAAAAGATAAAAATAATGAAATTATAACAACAACAGCAAAGATAGTATCATAGCAAGAGGCCCAGCAGACTCAAATCCTCTTTTTCAGTCCCTTCTTTCTTCTCTGGAAGCTTTGTAAAAGGAACATAACCAAATAGGAAACAAGTGACCACTTTGGTATTAGTATGGGAAGCATCCAAATCCTGTCTACTGCAGCTTTCTTTGGTAAAGTATAGATTAGAAAATGAAGCTTGGGTCCAGATTTCTAAGTGCACACACCCCCACGCACACCTTTTCTCCGGTCTGAATCTGAGATGTTTGTTTGGCCTAAGAAGGTAGAATATAAAATGAGAGGACTAGTTACATCTGCTCCAAAGCAGGTAACCTCTAGCTGAATTCTTGTGACATGATGCAGAAAGAGAAGGTGCATCTTGTGGGTGCTAACCTTTGAAAGACAAGATTAGTACCACTAGTAAACTATAGCTTGATACAGCTCCCGGAGTATCAGGGCAATAAGTAAGAAAGTGTGTGGAGGCTGACATATGAGAGGGAGGGCTAGAAACTTCTTGTCCCAGAATGACACGTTTGTTTTCAGTCTTCTAATTTAGTGGTGTTTTTCTTTATATGTCTGTTTGTTTTTAATTATTAAAAATGTCATCCCCTAAATGGATAACAACACAAAACTCTTATATAGGCTGTGTACAATAGACTCACTTCAGATCAAAAGCACATGCAAACTGAAAGTAAAGGGATGGAAAAAGATATTTCATGAAAATGAAAACAAACAGCCCTGGTTGGTGTGACTTAGTGGATTGAGCCCAGCCTATGAATCAAAGGGTCGACGGTTCGATTCCTAGTCAGGGCACATGCCTGGGTTGCAGACCAGTTCTCCAGTTTGGGGAGCACAAGAGGTAACCACACATTGATGTTTCTATCCCCCTCTTTCTTCCTTCCTTCCCCTCTCTCTAAAAACAAAAATAAATAAAGCTGAGGTAGCAATACTTATACCAGACAAAATAGACTTTAAAACAAAAGGTAAATAATAAGAGACAAAGAAGGACCTAGCAATTCCAATTCTGGGTGTTGATTTGATTGAACCCAAAATACTAAATCAAAAATACATGTACATTCACATGTTCATCACAGCATTGTTTACAATACCCAAGCTGTAGAGGCGACCCAAGTGTCGACCAATAGATGAGTGGATAAAGAGGAAACGGTGTGTACATTCAATGGAACATGACTCAGCTCAGCTATAAAAAAGAGTGAAATCTTGCCATCTGCAACAATATGATGGACCTAGAGGGTATTATACTGAGTGAAATAAGTCAGACAGAGGAAGACAAATGCCATACAATTTCACTTATATGTGGAATCTAAAGAAACAAAACTCATAGATACAGAGAACATTTTGACAGTAGCCAGATGGAAGGGGACTTAGGAGGATGGGCAAGAAAGGTGAAGGGATTAAGAAGTACAAATTAGTGGTTACACAATAGTCATGGTGATGTAAAGTACAACATAAGGAATTTTGTAATAACTATGTGTGGTGCCAGATGATTCCTAGATTCATCAGTGTGATCACTTAGTAAGTTACATAATATCTAATCACAGGGTTGCACACCTTAGACATACTGTATGTGAATTGTAATTGAAAAATAAAAAATTATTTGAAGTCAAAAAATAAATTAAAAAATAAAAAACAAAAAATAAGTAAAGCCATTTTATTGTGATGACTTGGTTGTCAGATATATTCTGTCTGAGTACAGTTGAAGTAGGAGACTGTAGTAAGGCTGATTTTATTTCTTGAAGACAATACTTGCATCAACAAGTGTTCACTGAAGTTTCTTCTTTAATGCTAAAAGGAAGTGCTGTCTGGCCAAAGATATTTACTATATTCTGCATAAGCATGGTTGAAAATAATAGTAATGAAGCAATGAAACAAACTGCCTAAAAGAAGGTCTTTTGGGTCCTTTGTGACTAAAAATTGCAGAGCTCATTTGTCTCTCCCATCCTGATTTGAGGACATAAAAAGTACTTCACATGGCACAGTCATCACAGAACAAAGAAAGAATGCTTCTTCTTCAAGTCCATGGTGCATTTCTGGGAGGAAAGCCAGTTGCCATATTGACTTTATCAGTAATATTATCACATGTCTGCTTTAATTCCTGAACCTTCTTTTGTAAATCATTTCAACCTAATACAGATGTATTGTCTTTTGCTTCTTTATACCCATCAATATTTTTCTGTCCAGTTGGTGGCATGTTGTCATCAAAGTTAATGGCCGTGTAAAGAGGTGTAGAAAAAGACTATTCTAGAAATTTTACCTGCTTAGATTTTCATAGGATTGGTGTGATCCTTGATGGTCTTATTATAGTAGACATGACTTATAATCTGTGTGTCATTGAATTTCATTTACTTCAAAAATAATAGTTGGTTCTAGACATTAAATTTCATATGCTAAATTCCTTAGTTTATAGGAATTGTAACACTGTAATTTTAAACAGAATGTTTCCACAGTCATAAAAGCATATGGAAAGTGTATGTGATAAATACGTGGATAGTGATAGCTTTAAATATGTAAATATTTTTATGTCTGCTATGTTTCCAAAATGGCAGAAAAACTCAAGACAAAAATTAGACATATTTGGAATATATCTTCCTTAATAGATGAACCAATTTTCAGTTAATCTGGAATTATTTCTACAAAACCTCCTAATATAAGTAGACCACATATTCCATGATTTCAGCTCTATTTTTATTTTATTCTAGTCATTATCAAATGCAGTATGCACATTTATATCAGGCACTTGGTTATTGCATGACTGGCCTTCACTACCCTAAATACAATGAAATTTAGAGCCACAAATTCATTTTAGATAACTTCCTTGTCCTAAAACCTGCTTTTATAAAACCTGCCATGTTTTCATTATATTATGATAAAAAATAGTGTGGCATAATATTGTGAATGTTTTCCAACCACTCAGGTTGACTATATTATAAAAGGATGGGGGAGCTCAATCTTTACTTTTGTTATGAAAAATATTTAAATATTTTAAAGATACTACATCAAGTAACTTTTCTTTGACTCTTCCCTGAGTTTCCAAATCTGAAAAACAAGAAACCCATCAAAAATCATAGATAAATATAGATATAAATATCAGCCTTAATACTTACATTGTTTTTAATGAACAAAAAGTACATTCTTGCTTTTTAATAAGGTCCATACATTTAATAAGCATTAATAATTATTATAAAGTGGTAGGATTTGGGGCATATCATTTTCCCATTTGGACTTTGTCTTTCATGCATTTTCTCTAATAATTCTAATTATATGTCTTTCCCCTTTTTTCTCTCTTGAGGTAGCTTGGTCTAATGTCATTTTCATTTTTTACAATGTTGCTGAAAAGTTTATTTCTTTTTGCTAGTCACTAATATAGAGGAGTTTATTTAATCCTAATTATAATTCTGTTGACATTTTAGCAGTGAGCCTATTCATAATGAGGCACTACAAAATTTCTGGAGAATTCTATGTTGGAAAGAGATGTTACCATCCGTTAAAGTATATCTGTTTCTTTGCACATTTAGAGATTTTGAGGAATGAGGGCTAATGTTATTTTTTATTATATTAAACACTTTCTTAAATATATGTAGGTCTTTGTGTTTCAAAGCCTTTATTTTTAGTTTCCAAAATCAAGATTAAGTTTATGAATAGCTCATCTCTTAAAAAATATTTTCTGCTTTTTAAAAAAAATCAGGTTTATTGAAGTATAATTTACAGAGTAATATTTCCCCTTCTCAGTGTATTGTTCTAAGATTTTTAATAATCACATACAATCATGTAACCAACATCATTATCAAGATACAGAACAGTTCAAGCTCCCACCAAAATTCCCCCATTCCTGGTAGTCAGCTCATTCTCATTCCCAGCTTCTGGCAACCTTTGATTTTTTTGCCATCTCTATGATTTGCCCTTTTCAGTGTCATGTAAATAAAATCATCATGGGGTATGTTTTTTTTCAGTTAGCAACATGCATTTGTGATTCAGCCACACTGTAGCAATATGAGTAGCTTCGTCCTTTTTATTTCGTTGTATGGATGTACTCTATTTGATTATTCATTCACAGTTGAAAGGAAGTTGAGTTGTTTCCAGTTGATGGCAATTATAAATAAAGCTGCTGTAAGTGTTTGCATCTCATTTCTGTATGACTATACATTTGTATTTTTCTTGGCTAAGTAGCTAGATGTAGATAAGTGAACTTTATATTAAGCATAGGTTTAACTTTGTAGAAAACTGTTATCTTGTTTTCTCAAGTGGCTGTGACATTTTCTGTTCCAATCCAGCAATATACAAGAGTTCTAGTTGTTCAACACTCTTGCCTTTATTAGTTATTGTCAATATTTTTTTAAAAATACAGACAGTAATTGTGTTGATATACCTAATATTGGTTTTAATTTTAATTTTTCCCTAGTAAGTATGTTGGGTATCTTTTCATATTTGCCACCCATATATCTTTGATGTTTTGTCTGTTCAAATACTTTATCTGATTTTTAATTGGGTTGTTTCTTATTATTGACTTTTTTTTTTTTTCACATTTGACACGTTTAATCAATCACAGCACCTTCTCCATACACTGCACAAATCTTTCTTTTTCTTTTTCTTTTTTTTTTTTTTTGCGTTTCAGTTGCGTTTTTACCTTTCTTTTTTTTTTTTTTTTTGTTTTTTTTTGTTTGTTTTTTTTTCAGATTTAATGTGTTTTATTGATTAAAATATTACATTTGTGCCAATTTCCCTTCCCTCTGCTCCCCTCCACCCGGTGGCCCCCCTCCCTCCAGTTGTCCCCCCCTTTTAGATTATGTCCATTAGTTGTGCATACAGTTCCTCCCAACCTCTCTCCGTCTATTCCATTCCCTCCTACCATGATCCCCAATTCCTATATCATCTCCCTCCCTCTCCCCACTCCCCCTCCCTGTTGACCTCCCCCCAATATGCTTCCCGTACCCACAGTTCCTTTTCCACTCTCGTTGCCTGTTTAGTTTGCCTTTGTTTCATCTCCCTAGCTTCTGTTTTTTAAACCAGTCCCTTTAACATCTCATATAACAGTGGTTTGGATCTAATGAACTCTTTCAGTTTTATTTTGTCCTGGAAACACTTTCTCTGTCCTTCTATTCTGAATGACAATTTCACTGGATAGAGTATTCGTGGTTGTAGGTTTTGGATTTTCATTACTTTGAATATTTCTTGCCAGTCCCTTCTTGCCTGTAGGGTTTCCGTTGAGAAGTCTGCTGATAGTCTAATTGGGACCCCTTTGTACATAATTCTTTTCTTCTCTCTTGCTGCTTTTAAGATTCTCTCTTTATCTTTAATTTTTGACATTTTGATTATAATGTGTCTTGGAGTGGTTCTCCCTGGGTCCAGTCTCTTGGGAACTCTCCTTGCTTCCTTGACCTGCAAGTCTATTCCCTTCCCCAAGTCTGGGAAGTTCTCCTTTATTATATTTTCACTCAATTTTTCAAGTTCTAGTTCATCTTCCTCATTCTCTGGCAAACCAATGATTCTTATGTTGGGCCTTTTATAGCTGTCCCAGAGGTTTCTGATCCTCTCATTGTTGCTTCCCATTTCCTCTCGCTGCATTGGTTGACTACTTGTTCCTTCTCCATATTCCAGTTTGTTGAAATGAACTCTGGATTTTTTTTCCTCACCATCTGTCTCGTATGCGGTTTTGTTCCTTTCGTTATGAAAGTTTTTCGCTTCTTTCTTATCTTTTTCCTGCTCTTTTGTGAATTCTGTAAGCCACCTGATAACAATGGCCCAGAACTGAGCCTCTGACAGGTTTCTTATCTGTTCATCTGTCAGGTTCTCTATCTGTTGCCTGGTGAGTTGTGTCACCGGGATTTCTATAGTTGTCTGCCACATTTTGACAGATGCGTTTTGTTTTCTTGGGCCGGCTGTCGGGGGCAGTGCCTGTGTACTCGTCACAACCCAGCGACCGGCGCCTGTCCGCGACCTATTTCGCAGCCCTGTGGCGCTTTCTTTGGGGGCGGGGGTCCAAAATGGATTCACACAGTTATTCAGCTAGGAGACCGGGATCCGTCCTCCCGCCCCCCTGGGCCTCACTGTTCAAGGCGATGCGGCGGCCGCTCTCCCCAGCGCCGGGGTCGCGCACCGCCAGGGGCTTGACTGCTGCCGGGATTTTTCGCCGCCCCGCCGCTGACCGCAAACAGCGCTGCCCTCTTTAACTCTTACCTGCCCAAATGGCACCGCTGGTTTATAACTTCATATGTTGAGCTTCCGTGTAGTTTTATTTTCTGGACTTTCTAGTTATCCTTTGTTTTGAAGTAGTTGTATTCCTCTCTAGTTGTAGAGGGAGACCTAGCGTGTCCGTCTAAGCCTCCATCTTGGCTGGAAGTCCTTATTATTGACTTTTATGAGTTCTTTATTTGTTTTGGATATGAGGCCTTTATCAGATATGTGTTTTGCAATTATTTTCTTTCAATCAACTTGTCTTTTCATTTTCTTGAACGGTGTTTTCCAAAGAGTTTGTCTTTTGCCCCACCCTTTTAAAATCTATCCTCTTTCAGTTTCAAGCCCTCGTGTTAACAAATTTGCACAAATTCCTAATGAAAAAATTATAATATAACTTTTGGAATTTGATGGGGCTAGATGATAACTGACTTTAAAGATAGCATGGTTCTGTATAACATTTACTTGAATAATATAACAATCAGGAATTCTCTTGGCTGAAAGTAGCAAAAAACCCAACTGCAGTGGCTTGAACAAATAGGGCTCTTTTTCCTTATTCCAACTTGAGAGAAAGGCAGCTGCTTGCGGGATTCTATATCCACACTTAGGATAAGAAGGAGAGAGGGGAAAAGAACAGAACTTGTATTGAGAGAGCAACACTTTCCCAGAAGCCTCTCAGCCACTTCCAGTTGAATTCTCATCAGACAGAATTGGGTCATAGGGCCTGACAATGCTCAGCGGAGCTGGTTGGGTTAGGCAGGTCCACCCAGTGTCTGCCTCACACAGCAATTTTTAAATACAGTAACATCAAAATATGAAAAGTAATAAAACTATAAGAGCAAAAGACAGAACAGTTAAAATCTTGTTTTGAACTCAAAGTTTTTTCCACACTTTTCTGGCTAAACAGCTAAATTAGGATTTAGCTGTTTTAAAAGGCATAATTTCAATTGTTATCTTAGTCATGGATATAAAAGTAATTATAGAAATATAGTAGCTATTATAATAAGAATAATGGGTTAAGGCTGATGAGGCCACATTCTTTATCTTCTTTGACTGCTTCTTGAAGGTAAGGTTTTACATAGCAGAAAAATAAGATTCATAGATAGGAGGTCACTTAAGGTCACATAGAAAAGGAATCCAAGACAAGAAACTCATGGTATAGATTGGTCATGCCTTACCAACTTATTTGTATCAATCAGGGTTTTTTTAATCAAGAAAGATTCAAAGTAAAGTTTATATTGTGGCATTGTCTACAGAGCTGGCATATACATATAGAAACAAAATCTCAAAAACAAAAGTCCTCTTGCACCAGAATTTTAGCCATTTGTCTTAAACTCTATCTAAATGGGAATTCTGTTGTAAACTTGGTAAATAAATTGAAGTGAAAGTGAAACTTTTACTTCATTAGTGTTTGTTATTTTTTCAGTGATAAAATTTCCATTCAGCAAAAGGAGTCTATTTGCTTTTGAATATAAAAGGTAAAATTTATTTTTTTAAACACTTTATTTGTTTAGAGAGAGGGGAAGGGGGAAGAAAAATAAGAAGAGAAACATTGATGTGTGAGAGATACATTGATTGGTTGCTTCTTGCACACCCCCAGGCAGGGGCCTGGCTCACAACCCAGGCATGTGCCCTGACCATGAATTGAACCTGTGACCCTTTTGGTTCGAAGGCCATCCCTCAGTCCACTGAGCCACACATTGGCCAGGGCTAAAAAGTAAAATTTAAATAATTCATTTTTAAAAATTGACAACATGGCTTCTATAATGAACATTAATGTTAATTCAGAGTTTTAGAAGTAGCCATTAATTTTTTTTTCTTTTATATTTTGGCCCAGGTACCAAACATCCTGACTAGAATAATAGCAGAACAAATTAATAAATGAACCTTATGAACCAACTCACTACAATTCCATTGTCTTTATTGCATTAATCGATATTGATATGTTCTCAATAGCTTGAAATATGTTCTAAATATGCAAAATGCTATTGTATTTGTGATAATTATTCATAGTTACGAAATCACTAACACTATAATGTAAGGTAAAACTCTACAAGAGTTTCTATGAATTGTTTGACTTTCACCAAGAATTTAACCCATTTTAACCAGTGGACTGGCTTAGAAGTGCTGTCGCTGAAGTTTGCCAGAAGTATGGGGACCCAAGGAACTCTGGAGACTATAAGCCCCATTGCCCCTTGTTGAAGTACAAGCAACAATTTTTTGTTTTCCCTTTAAGAAACCTCTCAGGGTATCTGATAAGATACTTTAGCTTTTCATAGCAACTTTCTTTGAAATTTTATAAATACTTTTAAAATAGTCCTTTAAAAATAAGATAGCAAAGATATATTTTATCCCTTAGGAACTGAGAGGCTAAGAAACTTTCATAAGGTGACACAAGTAATAGAAATAGAATTAATATCTCCAAGTTTTGACACTATAACCAGACCATGTCCTCCTCAGCCCATTTTTGAAAATCAGCTAATCAGAATCTACTATTTTATTGAAAATTAAAAGATTGGCAATAATATTGGAATTATTTCACTTAATCTTAATATATTATGAGCATAATGGAGGATTAAAATGCTATTTCACTTTCATTTCAAGTGAGGAATTCGTTGTTTTCAAAATTGTTGTACCTTTGCAGCCACCACTTCCATAATGGTAGGTACCATATAAAACCTAGATACCTTCATCCAAAATATGAATAAAGACTTGTGTTATCTACAAGGTTTGTTTCCACACATGCTGCCAAAACAGCAGCGGTCTTGTGCTGTCTTAATAATAGGAAGCCCAATGTGATTGAAAGCAGAAAGGTTTTCAAGGCAGTTAGCTGTGAATCTCTGTGCTAAATCTGCCACTAACTAGCTGTGTGATCATCAAAGGTATGTTGCCATCTCCACTGGCTGTTTGCTTGCGTGTAGATTGCCTGAATCATAAGTTGTGAGAATTGCGTGAGTTTGTAGATATAAAATGCTTAGCAATACACTTGGCTTAGAGTAAGCCCTCATTGAAGGCACACCAGAATCATGATCATTTACTCCAAAAATTATTTATGGAATATCTCCAAGACCCTTTATTCAGTGCTATACAAGTGTTTTTACAGCTTACTAATTATCGCATGTAAAAAAAGATATAGCTTGATTCCTTAGTTCAGGGTTTCTCAGTCTCAACGCCATTGAAATTTTGGCAGATAATTCTTCGTTGTGGGTGGCTACCCTGAGCGTTGTAGGATGTTTAGCGGCATCTGGACCTCTCCTCTACATACTAGATGCTGGAAGAACTATCCTTTTCCCCATTTGTTCAACACACCATGTTTCTAGACATTGCCAAATTCTCCCTGGTGTGGGTGTTGGGGGCAGGAGAGTTTTGCCCAAGTTGAGAACCACAGTTTTTGATCAGTTCTTCGTAAAAAGTGTTGATGAACTTCTAGTGCTAGAAGATTTCTTTCTGGAAGATCAGGGTCAAATAATGTGGGAGCCATTAAATAATAACAATATTTAGCCCAATTGTATTAATGTAAGGCTCAAACTTAGGTCTGTTAGTCAGCATAACCTTTATGCTTCCTACAACATCATTCTGGGTCTAGATTTTACCCTCTATTCTTACTATTTCATCTAAATGTTGACATGAACCCATAATTGATATGTTGCTCTATATTACTAGTTTTAAGAATCTCTTACTTTACTCGTCTTTGCTCCGAAATACATTTTTATCTATGAATTATGAATGTGTCATGAATAGTAATACTGTATATCCTCCAACATGCAAAGTAAAGATAGTTATCCCAGTTTTGTGAAATATTAATTTAGAAAACTATTCTTAAAGTGTTACCTAGATTCAGAATGTAACTATATATATATATATATATATATATATATATATATATAATTTTTATCACATATTTGACAAATTGAACTATATATAATGGTAAAATTTTTACCGACGAAGTAGTTTTTAATAACATACATATGAGAAAATAAATAAGTGCTTATATTTGATAAACATGAATAGCTAAATTTAAAAATTATGAATAAAAGTGACTACCTTCTCTACCCCTACATCTCCTCTCCCCCCGCCCCCCCCCCCAAAAAAAATAAGAGGAATTTTTGGCCCAAGTCATCAAGAAAATTGATTCGACCTGCTTCACTTTGTGTTAGGGACCTTTTGTATTGCAATGAAAATGTATTGCCTTATCTGCAATGAAAGAATGAATATTCTTAATGTTCTTACACATTCTTTTTTTTTTTTATGTGAACATTTTAGGTGTATCAATATATGCATGAAACGATAACTGTTAATGGCTGTCCTGAATTCCGTGCCAGGGCCACAGCAAAGGTAAGGCTTGAGTAACTTTAAAAATATACTCAACCCCAGTGATCTAGTAATTGATTGTGCGCGTGTGTGTTTCAGGTATTCTCGTGTGTACACTGTAAGAGAATTTAGACATCAGTGGCAGCCCAGAGTCTAGAACCAGTACTACTTCCCAGGTAAAAATCCTAATGGAAAATTGAACGTTTCTGCTGCTTCTGTAGCTTAAGAAAAGAGAATGATTTCATTAAACTCACTAAATGTCCATTTGGCACAAGCAAATCTACTGATTCATTGTATGAAATACTACTTGGTTTTCTGACACATCCCTCTGATCCAAAAGAACCTGTTCCCTATTCAGTGTTTGAAGGTTTATTGGCACAGGTGTACAGATTTGATTTCAGTTAGTCATTAAGAGAACTCACCGGGCACCCAGGGATGTAGGATTCTTCCATGTATTCGGCTGAAAGAATGTAATGTTGACTAAAGGGCAGACCTATCTCCTTTTGTGGTAGTGACCACATTTGCTCTTTAAAAACTTAAATCCAGATATTGCAGAGACCCTACTAGTGGAAATGTTACAGCAATAGAATTATGAAAATACCTGGAAAATAGAAACATTAGGAAATAATAGTTTTAGACTAAAATCACCAATGCACTTTCTATTTTACAAAGACAGAAAGATTGTAATTCATATACCCTTGCTTTTTAAAAGCTTTTCTGTTTTTAACAATATATAAAAAATAAGAACTGGTGAAAATAACCAAACTTTTTCATTTAATTCTTTTTTTGTTACAATACATCTTGTTTGGTTTCCCTCCAAAATTCTTAGTTTTGTCCTATAACTGAACTTTGTAGATTTTTAAGTTGTTGTTTTTTTAACCCAAGCAACAAGAGGATATTATTATCATTACATCATGCTTTGCTTGTACTGAAGTGGAACACACACACAGAAAAAAATGATCCCTACATGGTTTAATTAAGGGGAAAGTGAATTATGTAGTGTTTTACCATTCTCATTTCTTATTCATGTAGAACAGCAGGATAGCAGCATAATGTTGCAATAGCACAATATTTTCTGGTTGTTTCTGGGCTGTCTGCATTGCATCCATGTCAGCCATTACTATGCATGACGACAAGGTTTGCATGAGCAAATGCATGTAGCTAAAAACAAGCCATTATTTCCATATCATTCACTTTCACTAAACGCAGACAGTAGCATAATGCTAAATTGATGTGATAATGCCGTGTGTGGAAAAGAATGTACAGTAGTTGGGAATCAATAATTTTATAGTGTTGAGTAAATCACTTTATAGTAGGCATCTAATCAACTGTGGTTAAGAAAGGTTAATGGAGGTGGCAAATAAGAAGCAGGCAAAGCATATTTTCTTAATAGAAACTGCTTAAATGCTGTAATTGTATTTCCATGAGGGTCGGGAACCAATGGTAAGTTTTTTCATTCAATTTATTTAAAAAACTTAATATATAAATTTTAAAATAAAATTGTGGCCATACTAAATGATATTTTGTATACCTAGGTATAAAACCGTAGACTGATCATTGTACCTACATTGTTGTAGTAGTTGAAATGCTAATGTAAAATTTCATGGAAAATAAAACCTGTGCCAGAAAAGAGGGCCTCTCAAAATAATATGGAATACTAATATGAAATAGAAGTCTGTTAGAATCTTTATTTTATTATAATTTTTATTTTCTTTTAGGCATTCTCAAAGAAAGAACCAAATTTGCTAAGCCAGAGGTCTGGGCATCAGAAAATTATAGATATATTTTCCAGTATACACTAATATACATATAAATGCTTCTCAGTGTATTGAATAAATAATTATGAAGATGTGTGTGCAAGCACAGGGTTAGACTGTGTGTCATACAGAGAAGTGTAAGTTACTAGCTCTGCCCTTTGGCTTGAAAGTTGGAACTAGCTGCGCAGGACTTTACCAAAGAAAATGAATCACAGATGATGTCTAAATGCAGAACACCCCTCCCTGTTGTGTTCTTTCTTCACAGGAGAATGCTATAAAAATATGAGGAGTTGCCTGATCTCCCCACTGTAAAGCATACAATTACCCTTACTTCCCTTGTTTTATTACCAAACGACCATCTTTTCTTTCAGGCAACGGTTGCAGCTTTTGCTGCTAGTGAAGGCCACTCCCACCCTCGGGTAGTCGAACTGCCAAAGACTGATGAAGGCCTTGGTTTTAACGTGATGGGAGGAAAGGAGCAAAATTCCCCCATTTATATCTCTCGCATCATTCCTGGAGGGGTGGCCGAAAGACACGGAGGCCTCAAAAGAGGAGACCAGCTGCTATCAGTGAATGGAGTGGTATGTTCATAAAATAACCAGAGGTTTTCTTCTTAAGCACGTTCTTTTTTTTTGCCACTGTTTTACTGAAGCCAGTGTTGAAATCATAGAACAAATCATAATTTTGTGTCCAAACACCTTCCTAAGAGTTGATGGATATTAAACCAGCAAAAGCAGTAATTTTACAGTTTATAATGTCTTCTTTCATCTTGTTTTGCTATGTATGAACTAGTTGGAAAATCATCCCAACTGATAAGACTTTTTCCCATATAATACTCTAATTGAATTAATGTTTAGAAGAATATAATAATTTCCAGGCACTTTTTTTTTTTTCTTTCCAGAAAAATTTTAATTACAGATTCAGTTTTTAGGACTTCAGATTTTTCTTTCTTATTATAAGAGTTTTATTGACTCGCATATAATCCAGGCACTTTTTATTCAAAGTAAATATAAGCAAATACTTTTTTAAAATAAAGATAAAACTCTTCATCCTATATTTTCTATTTTAATTAAAGAGGAGGAATAATTTTTATATATATATAATAATACATATGGAAAAGGATAATGTTCAGATAATTCTTTAAGTTAAGTGTACAGCTAGAGTATATTAAAAATGTCAGCCTCCTCCACAACAATGTTTGATTACATTATCTATTATACAATATAGATATTTTAATTTGCTTCGACTTCAAATGAAGTCGAAGCAAATTAAAATGTATAGCATTTTTAAATAAAAGCAGGAATATACTTTTTCTTCATAACCTCATATTCTCTGGATGCCATAACCATCATATGAAATAATGAGCTGCTCAAGAAATAGCCTACTGTAAAATGAATAAATTTCTCCCCATAACTTTTACTTACATCAAAAATAACTAAAATCACATTTCAGAAGTATAAACAGGATCATGTCAATGATTACCTTTTTATTTCCTAAGAATATACTATTTTAATAAATAAACTAGATTTGGGTTTTTTTGGTCAAAATCTGATTTCTGCTTAGACTATTAAAAAAATGAACTTAAAATGTAATATTTCATTGGTAACTATGGGATAAATTGCTCTGTATTTATATTTTTACTTTTATTTCTTTTTATTTTTTACCTGACTAGTAGTTTTTTAGAACCCAAAACTATTTCTTCACCTCTGCTTAATCCCTGGTGTACATCAAAATCATGAGCCCATGAATGCTTTATATCACTCCAGAATTCCAATTCTAAAATTACCATTTCATTTACTTTTGCCTATGTAACAATGCTTTGAGATTAGATCTTTACTGACCTTTATATAACTATGACTTTTTCAAAGCATGTATCAACTGGTTATTTCAGAGTCACACTTTCTAATAGGTTGCTCTAGAGCTAGGTCATGTAATTATATCATAAAGTAATTGTTTTGTGCCTTAGTGTATGAATTTGCAATTTTTCTGGATGTATTGGGTAGATAAAAAAAAAGTATAGATTTTAAAACATAAAGAGTACAAAAAGAACCAAAAGTATATTAATAGTAATTGTAATTATATAAAACAACAATACATATATATGAAATCACTTTCATAGATAGTTGACTTTTAACTATCTTTCAAGGGAGCCAAAGAGTCTTCATCTAACCCATGCATTTGCAGGGAACACAGTTGTAGGCATTTCAAAATTACTCATCCATTTCTTGCAATGACCATGTCAGTTTATATGGGAGGCTTTTGATGGAGGGTAGGTGGGAATTGGAGAGATGAAATCAGACACATAAGACTCTACCACTCAATTTCCATATGATTGTAGATTAATGTCCCCTAAACTTAAATTTTCTAATCTGGATAAGGGGAGTAGTAACTTGAAGGGTGCTGATGAAGATTAAAATAAGGCAAAATGTCTGTTGAGAACTGTCCAGTGATAATTTGGTCATACGCATCTTTAATGCGTAAGGATGGTTTCTAAAGCAGGTTGAAGAAGATTAGCAAACCTCCTATGATAATGCTAATACTAGTTATGTTACAAGGAAATCTTAAAACAACTTCTCCTATACTTACAGAAATATTTTAGCAAACAAGTTATTAACAAAAAAACCACATTAATAGATTCATGCAACCTCTTCCATAAGTTTGGTGAATTCAAATTTATCTGTTGATTCAGATATTTCAATCATTACCTTAAAAAGGTTAACTTGAGGCAGATGAAACAACATTCTAAGACCATGATTTTGGTACCCCTATATTCAGCATCAGACAAGCAGACATTTTATTAAACTGACCATAAGAAATAGGAAGGTTTAGTAATCAAACATATGCCACTAATCCTATGGTACACGCCATGGGCCTCTTTAAGATTTTTGTACCCTGTTCATGTAAACATGGGGAATGTCTCCAAAAGCCTTAAATATTCCACATACATTAAGTAGAATATTAAGTTCCATTTAGCATGTTTGTTAATTAGTCACTAATTTTGCCAGTGAGAATCCATTTTTGCCATAGTTTTTCTAATAAGCAAAGCATCATTTATTCATTGAAAGAGGTATAACATATGCTTTTATAGTGACCAACCTCTGACGTGTTGCCTTCCTGCTATAATGCTTTCTGACCACCATGGTTCGATTTAAAAAGCTCCTAAATTTGGTGTTTAAAATACTGCACACTCATATAATCAAACTGTATATTATAAATGACCTATTTTAAAGTATTGAAAAGTAAGTTATGTACATTTTAAGTATCTGATATTTATCAGATGTCCATCAAGAGGTAGTTTTCCTTCTGTAAATGAGAAACTGTGTGACCCAGTGGGTTTCCAATAGTCACACAAGGAGTACTTAATCCAAGGCAAAGACCCTGGCTTCTGACACCCAATCCAGAAGTGTGTGTGTGTGTGTGTTTATATGCTTTATTAATTATGCTGTTACAGTTGTCCCAATTTCTTTTCCCTTTGTTCCCCTCCACCCAATGGCCCCCCTTCCTCCAGTTGTCTCCCTGCCCCTTAGTTCATGCCCATTGGTTGTGCATATAGTTCTTCTCAACATCTTCCTGTCTACTCCACTCCCTCCTACTATGCTTCTTAATTCCTGTACCATCTCCCTCCCTTCCCCCTTTCCCCTCCCAGCTGACCTTCTCCCATAATGTTCCCCATACCTATAATTCTTTTCCCACTCTCATTGCCTACTTAGTGTGCCTTTGTTTCAATTCCCTAGCTTCTGTTTTTGGTTGTTGTGATACAGTTTTCATTTTAATGTTCATAGTTTTGATCCTCTTTCTCCTAAACAAGTCCCTTTAACATTTCATATAACAGTGGTTTGGATCTGATGAACTCCTTCAGTTTTACTCTGTCCTGGAAGCACTTTCTTTGCCCTTCTATTCTGAATGACAGCTTTATGAGATAGAGTAATTGTGGTTGTAGGTTATTGCTTTTCATTACTTTGAATATTTCTTGCCTGCAGAGCTCCTTTTGAGAAATCAGCTGATAGTCTTATTGGGACCCCTTTGTATGTAATTCTCTTCTCTCTTGCTGCTTTTAAGATTCTCTCTTTATCCTTAATTTTTGACATTTTGATTATAATGTGTCTTGGTGTGGTTCTCCCTGAGTCCCGTTTTTTAGGAACTCTCTGTGCTTCCTGGACCTGTAAGTCTATTTCCTTCTCAAGTTCGGGAAGTTCTGCTTCATTGTTGTTTCACATAATTTTTCAATTTCTAGTTCTTCTTCACATGGCAACTATATTATTCAGATGTTGACCCGCTTATAGCTGTCCCATAGGTTTCTGAGCCTCTCCTCATTTTCCTCACTTTTTTTTCCCTCTTTCTGCACTGGTTGACTGTTTGTTCCTTCCTTATGTTCCAATTTGTTGATTTGATCTCTGGTTTTCTTTCCCTCACCACTAGTTTGGTATGTGTTTTCATTCATTTCAGCAGGACTAGCCTTCATTCCTTCCCTGTATTTTTTAAGATCTACTGTTAGGTCTGTAAGCATTTTTATAACCAAAGCTCTGAACTGTACCTCAGAAAGATTTCCTATCTGCTGATCCATTAGATTAAATATTTGCTGTTTGGTCAGCTGTGTCTCCGGGATCCCTAGCATGATCTGTGCCATCCTGACAGTTTTGTGTTTACCTTTGCTTCCTGGGTGGGGCTGTCACACTTCCTACACTAAAGGGGGTGGATCCCCATGCACTCGTCACTACTGGGTGACCCTTCTCACCACACTGTGGTGCTTTCTGTGAGGGCGGGGATCCAAGATGGATTCCTGCTGTTCACTCTCTGCTGAGAGACCGGGAGCCTCCTCCTCTGTCCTCACACCCTCCGGCCCTCACAGTCTGAGGCAATGGGGGTCTGCCTTCCCGGCTCTGGAATCGCGAGCTGATGGGTTTGGTCTGCAGCCAGGGGTCCTCCCCAGGCACTTTTCTCCTCCCCTTAAATACAGGCATCTGTGCTTACCTCATTGCCGCTGCCAGCACAGCTTGACCTCTCCACCTCGGCTTCGCCCCTTCTGCCCATCCGGACAAGCACCAGTTGTTTATAACTTCATATGTTGGACTTCCATGTACCCTTATTTTCTAGAATTTCTGGTTATTTCTGGTTTTGCGGTAGTTGTGGTCCTTCTTAGTTGTGGAGGGAGACGGAGCGTGTCAGGCTAGGCCTCCATCTTGCCTGGAAGTCCAAAAGTCTTGTTAGTATAATTTCAGTCAGACCATAGTGTTTAATGAAAAGTATTACACTGTAATGAAAGGGCCAAAAAAAAAAAAAAAAAAAAAAAAAGATTAACAAGTGATCAAATTATTACTATTTACACTTAAGAAAAAGTACCATTTGGGGAAATTAATATGTAAGATCTTCAGAACCTGCCATTCTAAACTGAGAACAAATTTGGGAAGGACATGATTCGTAGAGCTGAAGCAATCCTTAACTACTTCAGTACTCTAGGGAAAACTTCCTAATGCCCTACTGAGAAAGTAATTTCCCATGGACCTTTAAACATCTGAAGAGATAGAGTAGAGTCAAAAAGAAGGAAACTCATACCAACTCATCTATCATCAGACTTTTTTTTTTCTCTATTCCTGAGCTCCAAGAGAAATTTCCCATGGGATTTTTACAAATGAGACATTGAATCACCTAATGCAATTTTATAGAAAATACAGAGGCCTTTTGTGTACAGCTACTTCTTAAGTCAACCCTCAGTCAACACTTAGATCTGAATTCTCAATTAAAACAACATTAACAGGAGGTCAAAATGTTACAGATAGATTTTATAGCTTTTCAATCATCTGCTTTTCACACTTTTATGCCCAAGTGTTTCATCAACAATTTTGAGAAAAGACTAAAGGACTCTTTATAAAGGCAACTGCTGATGTGTAGCCAGCAGGGACAGTAAATACATTTAGTGATAGAGTCCAAATATAAAAAACCCCACTAGCATGGCACAATAGAGCTAATATAATAAAAATTTACATGAAGTCCTGCTCCTATACCCAGAAATTAGGGAGGAATGGCTAACCATGAAAACTTAGAAAAAAGTAAAAAGGCCTGGGGGATTTTCACTGATTTTAAGAGGACTATTGTATGAAGCAGGTTGGGAAAAAGAAAAACAAAAATGTGTTAATGTGATAATAGTGTCCATGAATACAAATATTATGCACAGATATGGGAGGAGATTGGCCCAGCGCTTGAACGAGACAGCCCATTGTGCCTACCTGATCCTGGTTTCATCCTTATTGAGAACAATAAGCTAGTTCAGGATGTGAGTTCAATCTCTGGCTATGACACAGACAGGAGGTGACCAATTGATGTTTCTCTCTCACATCAATGTTTCCTTCTCTCTCTCTTCCTCGGTCTCTAAAATCAATCAGCACATACTCAGGTGAATATTAAAAAATATTTTTTAAAAAAGAACAATAAGCTAGTTCAGAAATGAGAAGATTTACACACAACAAACATGTTAGACAAGGTCTTGAGCTGTTTAGGGGAATGATGGCTGTCTTTGATTGTTGCCTTCCATTGTGCGAGGCACCAGATGACAGAGCCCAGGCCAGTGGACAAAAGTAGAGCTCTAATAAATAGGGAATGACTGAATCATGAAATAGTATCTGTCCATTGTTTTAATGAGAGGTTAGAAGACCCTGGCAAGAGCATTTCAAAATATGTATACTCTGTAGAGCTGGAACAGTTAGGCCAAGGTCCCTTTAACTCTGTGACTCTGATTCTATGTATTTGGATGAGATTTTGATGAGGCTGCCATGTACCTCTACACACACACACACATACACACACACCCTCCTCATGCAGGTAAATGGGCTCCACTTAGTCTCTGTGCTTGCTACTGAGACATTTTTCCTGAATAGGGAGATTACAAATATATTATAATATAATATAATAATACCCCTGGCTGGTTTGGCTCAGTGGATTGAGTGTCGGCCTGCGAGCTAAGTGTCGCTGGTTCGATCTTCCAGTCAGGGCACATCAGAGAAGGAAAACTCTGACTCCAAAAAACCTCCGCTGCCTTGCGGCATACCTCTTCAGGGGAAAGGCTAAGGGAGTAAACCCCGACAGAAAATCCGGAGCCGGAGTCCCTAAGGCGGTTTGACGTTGTAGTCAACACCGGCAACTCCTGCGGCACACCTGAAACCAAGCTGTATTGACTCCGTCTTTCCCTTGGACCCTTCAGCTGCGAAGAGACGGGGGTCTGCTGCATGGGCAACAGCAGACCCTCCATATCACCCTGCCCAGGCTCTGTAGATTAAGCTTCACTGGAGAGGATACTCCAGCGTCATCGCAAGATGTCGATTCAACACGGGAGGAGACAGATACCGTGTCACTCTCGAGTCGGACTGCACAACCATTCTCGGCGGTGCAGATAGACTCTTAAGAAGCTACACCATCGTCTCTTGAGACGGACGGCTGCCGACGACGATAATATAATACTTATAACATTTTTTATTTACTTAGTAATTTGTAGTTTATGAGCAGTAGGCATATGAGATTCTCCCATTTGTTTCTCAAAATAGTTTCATGAAATGGGTAGGGCCACAGTCTGCTCACTCTCACTCTCTTTCTCTTTTTCTCTTTCTCTCTCTCTCTCGCACACATGTGCAAGCATACGCACAAATGAATACACATGATTCACACCCAAGTATATACACATGAAGTAAATTTCAACCTTTATCATGATTGTAACTGATGCTTACCAAATGTAATAATTTATCATTTTAAAAGTCAGCTCCAGTGAAATCTTTAAGCTCTGTGGATTGTGCCAAAGTCAGTTTTCTGGTTTTAATATTATACAATAGTTTTACAAGATGTTCATACTGGGGAAGGTGTGCAAATGTTGCCTGGGACCTCCCATTACACTTATTTTCAACTTCCTGTGTATCTATAATTATTTCCTGATATTTTTTCAAAGGAGGAATGCCAAAAAATCAACCTATGATATCCTACTGGTACTGATGGGAAAGAGGGCAGATGGTAAGCAGGAAGCAGAGGAGAGAAAGAGAAAATAAAATCACAAGGACTTTAAAAATATGTCATAGAGAAAAGAGGCCTTCATTAGCACCTGAAATCCAAGCATTGTTTTAGAGCATCATTGGTGGGAAAACTGCAGCTAAATTCACCCAGCTCTGTAGTTAGTGCTAAAATAAAGCTGTCAATACAGTGGGTACACAGTGCTAATTGATTTTTAAGCATAACAGATGAATGAGTAAAAATTTAGGGATGGAACAGAATAAATTGTTTTCCTGGAATCTGGCCATTTCCCACTTTATAAATATCTATGCCAAGTTAAGGGTGAGTACTCACAGCCCAGATTATTTATGCAGAAAGTCTGTCTGTCAGGTGTGGAATGAGGACAGACAAAATTAGAATTCTAGATTTTAGTGCTAAGAAGCTACAGCATTCCAGAGAGAAAATGTGTACTAAAGTCTTATTTATCTGTTATCTGAACAAAGAAAAGACACAAATAAAAAAGATTTTTTAAATTACTCTGAAATACACTGTAAGATTTCTATGAAAATTTAAGCACCACATTAAAATGCCTGCCTCACTGACAGCAGTAAATTTTTGTTCATTGCCTTGTCTTTTTAGTCTTACAATAGTTCCTGTACATAGCTGAAGCTCCATATACAATTTTTTAAATTCAGGGAACCACTGTAAGCACTGTACATGATAAATCTTTTGTAGTAGGTGCTATTATTAGCACTCTCATTTTACAAATGAGGAAACTGAGAAAGAGAGAGATTAAGTAACTGGCCCAAAGTCACACAGCTACTGAATAAAACAGCTGGAAATTCTAACCCAGGTAGTCTGGCCTTATTCATCATAATTTAAGGGAAAATAAGAACCTTAGCCATTAAAAAATTAGCATTTTCATGTATGGTATAGAAAAGATCAAGGTGTCCTCACCTTATTGGGTTTGCATTAAAAAGAGCATTTTTGGTGGGGACAGGGTCTATTGTTTTTCTCAAATTCTCAAAAGAGGTTTTGACCTTTAAGAAGTTGAGACCTAGTCCTAAAAATAGTAACATTTTTTTAAAAGGAGGAGATTACTTGAATTCAAATGGCTCAGCATATGGAGGGGACATGAAGAGTCTGGTTTGACTGCATTTGAATTGTTCCTTGTCTGCCTAACTTCTCAGTCCACTTTGTGCCAGGGAAGAAACACAGGGACCAGAGAGTGTGGCCAGGCATAGCCCTTATCCACCTCACTCCCTGGATCCACTTGACTGCCAGAGGGGAGCCCAGGCAGACAAACTGGGGAAGGCAGAGCCTCAGCTTCAGTTGCCCCAGTGGCCAGTGGTGAGCAGCCCCACCTCAGTTCTGTGTCGAGGCCTCAAGTAACTCTATTCTCTCACATCCCCTCTCTGACTAGGAGTCTTTTCAAGATCCTTTACCTTTCTTGGCACCTGAGTGGGAGGTTGTTTGGGTTATAATTAACTAGAGGTGCAAACTAGAATTTCAGTTAAGTGTTGGAAATTTTTGTTATGGAATGGCATCATGTGACTCTCCATTCACAATTGTGAAGAAGCCAAGACAAGTACAATCAGGTTGTTTTATTCCATTCACCTTTGGAATGACACAAACGAGGCAACACAGTCTAGTATATATTTTGCAACAATGAGCAGGTGGCCTTGGGTCGCCTTCATTTTGAGCTGGCTCATGATAAGAGTTCCTTTCATTTAAAAAGTGGAACAGGGAGATACTGTGCTGTCCCAACAGAACAAGTAACAATAGCTCACCGGCTAGAAGTGCTACATTCTCACACTGTGATTTCAGTCAGCAGGAATGGGCACCCGGCATATTGGCTCTCAGACATTGCTGGGCCAACTTAGGCTTTGAGCAACACACTGAGATCGTGTTGATAAAGTTGATTGAAAACGTATCAATGCCAGAACACACTCACATTTAGCCAGCGTTAAAGTACAAATCTCTAGATGCTAGTGAGCGTTCCCACACGTGGGGTCAAACTGACCTAAATCTCAATTTAGATTGCTGACAATGGATATTTGACTCTTCAATTTAGTCGCTGGTGCAGTCCTGCTCATAGTTATTACCATCATTTTCTTACCATTTGTTGTTTGTGTTTTCCTCATTTTGTGCTATTTTCACAATGTTCTTTGTTCATTCAACAATTATTTGTAGAGCGATTATTATGTGACAGCTGCTCAGCTGAGCCCTGGGTATAGATGGTGAACAAAACAGAAAAGGTTATAATCCTCTTGGAACTTTCTGCCTGGTTGAGGGTAAGAAAATAATGATGATCCTAATAAATATATGCATACAAATATATATGTAACTGGTGATATATCTGCCCTATATTCTGGCCTAAAGGAAATTCTCCCAGTGACTCTGTTCAGTTCCACATTGGTCAGTTATGAAATTTTTCACCCCATGTGTCTGTTACTTTCTCATGGTGGTTGTAATCAATTACCACAAACTTAGCAGCTTAAACAATAAAAATCTATCCTCCCACACACAGTCCTGGAGGCTAGAGTCAGAAATCAGTCTGAATGACCCAAAAACCAGGGTGTGAGCATGACTGTGCTCCCTCAAGAGGCTCCAGAGGAGAATCCCTTTCTTACTTCTTCCAGCTGCTGCCAGTGGCTGCCTGCTGTGGCCTTGACTTGTGGCCACCTCACTCAAATCTCTGCCTCCCTGGGAACATTGCCTTCTTGTCTTCTGTGTCAAATGTTCCTCCACTTCCTTCCTGTAAGGACACTTGTAGGGCCCACCGAGACAATACAGAATAATCTCCTCAAAATCCTTAACCATGTTGGTAAAGACCCTTCTTCCACACAAGGCATCATTCACAGCTTTCAGGGAGTAAGAACTGATGTCTTTGAGGGTCATTATCCAGCCTTCCAGAGGGTGTTAATATCCTGAATCCAGAGGGCTTACAAACGTCCAGGACAAAGAACGGGACCCGTTGCCCACAGCCAATGGACACATTGGTTTCCCACTCAGGACAGAATGTGCTGAGTATGTCCACTCTACTCCTGATTCTGACAATGCAAGTTTCTTCTTTTCCTCCCACTTTGGGTTTGTTTCTCCTTTTATGGTCAATGAGGCCCCTCAGCCTCCTCTTCCTCCTTTCCCCAGCCCCAGCCCTGTCTAAGTTTTGGATGGTAAAAGAAGTTCAAACACCTTTTTCTCCCTTAGAGCCAGAGGCTTTCAACTAATTTTGAGTCTTTTTTTCCCCCCCTTTGGTGTGGGCCACAGGAAGCAAAGAGGGAGAGGAAATACAAAGAACAAAAATTTGTGCTTCAGGATATAGCACTGCTTTATAATTAAATGCTATGACAAGTGTTAAAGGCAGAAAAGGAGAAGGCAATATGGTGCCATGTAAAAGAATAAGAGGCACTACTATTAATAGTGTTAGGAATGGCCTTTTTGAGGGGTGACATTTAAGCTGAGACTGAGGGCAAGAAAGAGTCATTCACCGTCAGAAGAAAAAGAGCTTATGAGAAGGTCCCCAGGTGGGAAGGTCCATGACTTGCCTTGTAGGAGTGGCTGAACAAAGAACAGAGTGACTGCGGCATGGAGAGTCAGATAAAGTAGCCAAGGAGTTGGTTGGGAGCGAGATGAGGCACATTCTACATAGGTGCCATCAAAAAGGTTCTATTTTGTTTTATTTTAAGTGCAAAAGGAATCTCAATACCCATCAATTCTTAACTCTGGTGATACACTAGGATTTCTGCTACTTTCTATGACTATTCACTAAAAAATGAAAAAATACTCTTCCTCTATTTTGATGTATTATTGTTATTATTATATTGAAATTTTCCTCTCATATTCTAAATCACTAAGTTCTGGCACCTACTAAAAACTTTAGAAGCCATTTTCATCCTTCTATTGTTACTTTTAATAGACATTAGAAAACTTTCACTTTATTGTCAATGTATTTTCAACATTTCAAATAAAACATTGCATTTCAAGTTTTTATAAATTCTGAGGAATGTAGGATATTTTAACCATTGTATAGTCATTTACCCTGAGGCATATTTCATCATTTGTAAAGCAGAAATAACAATACTTTTCTCAAAGTGTTGCTCTGAAGATCAACTAAGAGAGAGTATGTGGAAGTATCTGCCACTATGGTGGGTTCTTTTTAAAAACACAATAAATGTTAATTATTATGAACTATTAATTATTGGTAACTGTTAATATAAATTCCTCTAAGGCAAATAATAGTCTCTTCCTATCTTATAATTTTTCCTGCACATAGATTTACATTCTCAGCTCAGACTAAGTCATTTCCTCTGCTCTCTATTTAACTTTAAGAAGCAGTAAAGGTCACCCATTGAATATTCTAATTCCAGAGGCAGTCAGATTCCACTTATTGGAAGGCACTGACAAGTCCTTGGACTTTTGGGCATCTTTACATATGCTAAACTGATATAACGACCCCTATTCTATCTACCTTTCCTAATAATTGTGATGATAAAAGAGAATGAATAAATATAGCACTGGCAAAAAAAAAAGACCTTATCTTTCCACAAAACATGCATTATTGCTGTGTATTATTAAAAAACAGCTTAAAAAAAAAAAAACTTCTAAGTGGGTCTCTCCATATTTATTATTGCAACAAAGTTTCAATTCACAAAACAGAAAATGTAAATACAGTGATCATCCTTTTTCTGTTGGCTGGGAAGTATGTAGTTCATCTCCAGAGAACACAGTGTTTGCCTTCAAATTCTCTGCTAGGTCAAGTTCTAGCATCATTTATGCTTTGTGGAACTCACCAAACCCAATTATTAGTTATTGTCTTAATCATTGGTAGAGAAGCCAGTTTCTATTGCCTAAAAGCTACACTTTATGATTCCATGTATGCCTAGGTTGCTTGAAAAGGAACATTCTTCTAACGTATTCAATGTCAACTCTACTCAAAATTCAAATGACGTTCCAGCCCTTCAGTGGCACCTAAACACTTCTCAGGAAAAGTCCTATTTCTATTCATAGGTGTGCCTATTATCACCACAACTATGTAAATGTAGCATAGCTTAAGATTTAAGAATGTAACTTTGAATATGAAGCTAGGTGGGAGACTTCACATCCTGAAGTTAAAGTCTGCATATGCTCTAATTATATTTTTGATGGAGCATGAATTTAAATTACTGCAAGACTGGTATACACCCAATTTGATCTCCTTTCATTACCCTAGCCTAATTCATCACCCAGCACCTGCATCTCAACTCAGCTTTTTCATTCTGAACTTATTAGCACATATGCGTCAATCATTACATACTCAGATATATAGTAAAATGTGATATTAGAGAAGTTGAAGATTCTAGACAATCTCTGAGCCTTCTACCTCTGAAAGGCAAGGAAGCATAACATTGCACTAGATTTGGTTCTGCAAAAGGCTCTCCTTGAAGTAGGAGTGAAAATTTGACTGCTGTGAGACCAAAAGGAGATTATATAAATGAGCAGAGATGACCGCTTGGGAACTATGTCAATCTCAGGAGGTAATGCCCCATTACAGTTCCATTGGGGAATGTGGACAGTGTTGGCAGATAATTCAGAATTTAAGAAAGAAAGAAAGAAAGAAAGAAAGAAAGAAAGAAAGAAAGAAAGAAAGAAGGAAGGAAGGAAGGAAGGAAGGAAGGAAGGAAGGAAGGAAGGAAGGAAGGAAGGAAGGAAGGAAGGAAGGAAGGAAAGGAAAGGAAAGGAAAGGAAGAGAGAGAGAGAGAGAGAGAGAGAGAGAGGAGAGAGAGAGAGAGAGAGAGAGAGAGAGAGAGAGAGAGAGAGAGAGAGAGAGAGAGAGAGAAAGAAAGAAGAAAGAAAGAAAGAGAGAGAGAGAGAGAGAGAGAGAGAGAAAGAAAAGAAAGAAGAAAGAAAGAAAGAGAGAGAGAGAGAGAGAGAGAGAGAGAGAGAGAGAGGAGAGAGAGAGAGAGAGAGAAAGAAGAAGAAAGAAAGAAAGAAAGAAAGAAAGAAAGAAAGAAAGAAAGAAAGAAAGAAAGAAAGAAAGAAAGAAAGAAAGAAGAAAGAAAGAAAGAAAGAAGAAAGAAAGAAAGAAAACAGTAAACCTGGCTTTGTAGAGGAGACTATAGGATACGTAGGAACTTCAGGGTTAAATAGAAGTCATCCATGGAAATGTCAGAGTGAGTGAACTGGTGGAGGAATACTCCAGGCAATGGTGACAAGATGTGCACAAACCTATGAGAAATAGCATGAGGTGTGTAACTGAAGAGTAAGGCAAGGTGTGGTATTGGGGATGGAGTGGTGGATAGGAGCCACATCACAGTGGGCCCCCTAAGCCGTAATAAGAAGCCTGGACTTAGCATTTGAAGGTGGGTAGGAAGTTGAGAACATAACATGGTTTTGTTCTGGTGACTGACAGGAGTACAGAAGTGGAGGGAAACTAGGATTCTCTTAGGAGGTTTGAAGAGACATGGTGAAGGTCTTAACTAAGGGAAGAGGAATTAGGCTGGAGAGAAAGGAAGAGATCTGAAAACTGTTTAGGAGGTCATGATGTTAAAATCAGGACCTCGTTACTGATTGGATGTGAGATAAAGGAAAAAGCCCCAGTTGCTGGCAGGGATCCTGTCTCCTGTTGATAATGGAGAAAAAGAGAGTTCGGGTGAGAAAGCGAGGAGCTTAATACTCAGCAGTTTGTGGTATCTGTGGGTCATCCAGGTGAAAGTGTGTAAAATAGAACAATTTCATGAGGTTTTGGAGAAGGGCACAGATTTTAATTTAGTTTTACAAGTGTTAATTTAAACTGAATTAACTGAGTTCTAGCAAATTGACCATATTTCAATGTAGAAAACTTCTTTTTTTAATTTCTACTGTGTTGTTTTCTCACTAAATTACATTTGTCTTAATCAGAGTTTCTCAACCTTGGAACAGTTAATATCCTGAACTGGATAATTCTTTATTGAAGAAACTGCTCTGTGCATTGTAGGATGTTTAACAGTATACCTGGCCAGTAACACCCCCCATTCCAGTAGTGACCATCTCCAAACATTGTCCACTATCCTCTGAGGGGCAAAAATCATGCCTATTTGAGAACCATCATTTGTAACTAAATTAGTCCAATTTCATGAAGGTTGATACAATCCAGTTAGGAGCTGCACTATTAAAATTCAAATTGCGTACATTATGCCTGTGACCAAACGTAGGCCCAGCTGCCTGTCACTTCAAAAGCCAGTACTTGGCAGACAGGTGCTAATGTAAAGGAAAATGGCTTATTTTCAGTCGCTGACCACCTGGAAGATGGGGGGACTCGTGTCTCAAAGCGCATCTCGACATATCAGTTCCGGCAGAGATTTTTATAAGGAGGGCAAGGGGAAGCAGAACAAAGAAATCAAGTTGAAAAGTTCTCTAGGTTCGGACTAGCACAGTCCATTCCAATAAGGCAAGTGATGGTCTGGTGTGTCTCATCCTGATTTAGTCATCCTGGCTTCACGTCATGCTGGCTTTAAGTATGGAGGTCAGCAAATCTCCCAGCGCCGGGATGCCTGAAGGTCGGGATCTGTATCTTTTGAACTTAGTTCCTAGGATTCTTATACAAGCATGCTGTTTATCTACAAGCTACGGATTCGTCAGAGTTAGCACTTACAGAAACGATGACAAAAGAATGGTGGACTGGGTTACAGTTCCCCACTGTCTCCCATGCCTTGCATGTATGTGAATAGAATGGACTTCCACTAAATTGTAGCATGTAGGGAATTCCACAGATGAGGATCATTCTGGAAAAGACTTCATCCAAGGCTTGTTTCTGAATAAAGGGGTTGTGAAGAAGAGCCCTGCAGTTGACCTTAGTACCATGGATGACAAAGGCAAAAACACTGACAACACATCACTGGTTGAATCAATCTCTGCAGGGATACAGTATTTTAAGAAAAGCGCCTTAAAAGGCTTCAATCAGACTGTCGAAAAATAATTATCAACGTGCCGTGTGCCTGGCACTGAGAGAGGAATGGTTTAAACAAAACACAAGTGATATTCTAAAGGGGTTAAGTGTTATCTAATTCTCCTAGAAACATTAAGTTAAGTTTTTCATAAATAGAAATTACTCATAACTTGCCTTAGTGTTAGTTTTGGATGATTTGTAGAAATATTGTGTCACTGTCAGAAACAGAAAATGCCAAGCCTCACCTCTTCTCTCTCCTACCGCAGCGTGAAAGGCATAGTATCTGTCTGACCATTTAAAGGCCCTAACTGGAGTTCACAGGGAACCAGAGAACTCTGAGTTTTACAAATGGGTCTGAAATGAGGCTGGCACCAGGATAGATGGGGACTGCTTTTAACCCTGAAATTCTCCTTATATTTGTGTCCATGATCTGTTTAAAGTTTATATTAAATGGCCATTATTATGTTGTTGTCCGCTGTGAAGTAATATGGGAAGCAGCTTTAAATACCACTGCCCAGGCTCTAACAACTCAGAGCTAATGACCAAAAGAACCCGCCGCACTCACCATCTCACAAGAGCCCTTTTTTATTAATTGGCAGGAGGGATAATACAAAGCTGTATGATGCTCATTATCAGATCACACATCAATCATTTTATGGTATCAATCTTGGCAGTTGTTAAAAATTTGATTCCCTTTAGTTGTACTGAATATAGTAAACCAAATGTCATCATTACAATTCCTTGATGAACTTTCAGTTATTTATAGGAATGTGGGATCTGAGTCAGACTTGTAACTTGAACTATCTTTGTTGAATTACTCTGCCTAGATCTAACCACCATCATCTGCTTTCTCTAGTAGATTAGCTGTTCAGCTGTTCCACCAAACCCTTAATTTAAGAGATATTACGTAGCTCAGTAAGTTAAGAAAGTATACATAAATGCCCCGTATCTAGAGCACATATGTGGCCAAACAAGTTCATGTAACATTTCCTGGACATAGCTTTAAAATTCATTTATTCATTCAACAAGTATTTATTATACATCTATAGTGTACCAGGCACTATTCAAAGCAGTTGAGAATATTTGATGGAAAGAAAGAAAAAGAGAAATATTCTTTCATTCGTGAAGTTTATATTCCAGTAGGGTAGATAAGCAATGAACAAAACAAATAAGCAACTACATATAATGTTAGATAGTGGCAAAATTAAAGGAGAAGAGAGAGAGAGTTGGTAGAGTGTAAGGAGGACAAGGCCAGGGAATAGAAGGGGTGGGTGTGGTTCCACGCAGAAGTGCCTCAGTGAGAAGGTGATGTTTAAGGAGAGGATTAAAGCATGTAAAGGGGTGAGCCACGTGAGTATCTAGGGAACAACATTCCATCCAGAGGAAAGAGTCAAAGTCCCTAAGATGGAAAAGCACCATCATATTGGAGAAGCAACAAGAAAGCTAGACATGAGTTCAGTGGTAGTAGCTCACTTAAAAAAAAAAAAAAAATTTTAAGTTTTTGCTAATTAAAACATTGTAATTTTTTTAATCCTCTGTTTAAATTACATTAAAACAGCAATTTAAAAGTCCCCACACACTAGGTTTAGAAATAAAGCAGAGTCCAAGTATAGTAACAAAATTGATAACAAAAGTAACAGAAAAAGTTTCCTTTGAGAGCTAACAAGCCAGAAATTTGCTAAGCATTCTAAATGCACTGGGCCATTTAATTCTTACAAACTTATTCATTGTAGTTTATGGAGTTGGACAGGTAATTTGGTAACTTCTCTGAACATTAGTTTCCACCTTGCTCAGAGATTATATTAGTAGCTACCTCATTTTTATGGCATAACATACTTCCCAACCCATAGGAAGTACTAAATAAGTGTTAGTTGTGACCATTGCTACTAATTCATAATTAAGGCATCAGCCGTTGGTTTAAATAAGAAATTAATTTCTCACAGAAGTGACAACATAGTTAAGTTACAAATTCGCTGATGAACAAACATTAGCCTATCCATAAAACTTAGATATTTATTTATTCATTCATTTGGCAAGATATTATTGGGCCTGACATTTTCTTAGACCCTGGCAAAATAAATGCCCTTTCATGTTTATAGGTATGGGGAAGAAACAGGCAAGGAGGATCATCTTTGCAACACAAGTTATTTTATAAATAATGGTAAGTATGGGGTTCCCTCAAAGATCATATCAGGGGCATCTACCCAGGCATGGGAGAGCCAGAGATGGTTCCACCTGTGGAGAAAACTCATAGGTCGGTCGGTGTTGGGTAGGTGATGGCAGGCAGTGAAGAAGGTGTAGAGCCATGTCAAGAGGGAGCAATATTAGAGTCCAGACATTAGAGAAAATTGCAAATTCTTCTGTTTGGAGACTTAAGAGTTGGCAAATGAGGTTGAAAATCTAAGCAGGGGTCAGATTGTAATGAGGCACACTGAGCTGAAGACTGAGCTGTATCTGAGCGATGCAGGAACTCAGAAGGATTTTAAGCAAGAGACTGACACCATCAAATTTGCATCTCAGAATGATTACTATGATTGTAATGTGAAGAGTGGTTTAGAAGGGACCAGAATTAGAGGCAGAGCTCATTATGTGGGGAATAGCTGTTCTTTGTTGTTATGGTACACTTATTTGGGGGAGTGGAGGGGGAGGATCAATAATAATCATAGCAAAGGGGAAATATAAAACCAACTCATTTCATTTTCAAAAACATTCCTAGTTTGACTGATTTGTAACTCTCTCTGGGATCTCACATTTATCAAGCTTGAAATCTCTGCAGTTTTTCATCTTAGGAGCCATTAGATGAAAAGCAAAAATTTAAACATGCAGTATTTCATAATTCTTTCTCCCCATTTCTCAGTCAAACATCATTCTCTGAAAAGCTGGATTTATAGCACTTACACTTAAACATGAATGATCTACCAGGCCATATAACTTAAATGCCAGCCTGGATAAACAAGTGAGGAAAAAATAGAGGAAAAGAAAAGTCAGGTTTCGGCAAATTAAGGCTACCAGGAAAAAACTCAGTCATGATTGTTCAAACAGAATTTCAGTGGCGTTCCCTTATAATCGGGGCTTTGAAGTGCCCACAGACCACACTTTACATTCATAATTCTGAGACAGTGCAGCTAAAAATCCCTTCATTCACCTAAGTTATGCAGGCAATGAAGTTATGATTGATTTTTGCTCAAATTACTTCAAAGCTGTGCCTCACAGCACTTTTGAAGAAAAATTACCCTTTGACCCACCTTCCCCATGAAGAATCACATGATGGCGTGTATTTATCAAAACCTGTTTGCACTCAAGTACACACACACATGCACAAACATACACTTACTCAATTACACATTTGTTAATTTTTAGAGATAAACGTGATACAGCAGTGATTAAGAGGCCAAGCTTAGATATAGATTTATTACCAATTAATAGTGTCCTCATTGAAACGTAGTGTGTCTCGGTTTCCTCATATATAAACTGGGGTGAAACATTACATCCTCCACCAGGCTATTAGGAAGAGTAACTATTCTGATAAGTTTAAAGCACATAAAAGACTACCTAATAGGAAACACTCAAGGAATTTTAGTTGTTATTATTATTTTCAGTAAGTTTTAAAATAACACATATTTTCACATACTTATTCTATGACTTGCTTTCTCAGTTACAAGTATTGGATATTATGCCTTGTCAGTACTTAGGTTTTGTAATCTGCTATATATAATAGTATTCTATAGTATGTGAATACCATAGTTAATTTAACCCTTCGCCTATTGATGCACATTTTAGTTTGTTACCCACTTGATTTTTTTTTTTTTTTTTTTTTTTTGTCTTCCTACTGTGGACACTGCTTCAATGAAAATCTTTATGTATAAGAATAACTCTTTCTAGGGTGAATACTGGTATGTGGCAAGCCAAGTTAAGAGGGATATGGGCATATGTTTTTAAATAGAAACTGCCAAATTGACCTCTGATTTCTATTTCATTTTGTTTGATCAGTTTTAACAAATCCTTTGCAACACATTATCGTTTTTAAAAATAAGTGTATCATTTTCATCCTATTCTGGATTTAATCTTCACTTCTTTAATGGATAGTAATGTTCATCATCCTTTCCAGAGAACTTTACCGGAGGGAACTAGTATTAAAAATTCTGATAGAAATGACCTAAGCATGTACAATAGAGAAAGAAAGGAGAGGAGAGGGGAGAAGAGGACTCCAGGGTAATTTCAGTATGAATGAGAGGGAGGGAAAGTCTTGGAAAGTGAAGTTGGAGAGGAAAGCTGGTACTAGAGAGTGAAGGTCATGAAGGCCATGAAGGTCTTTGTAGGCCATTGTAAGGTGTTAGCGCTTTATTTTGAGCAAGAAAATGATATACCAGACACTATGTGCTACTTGGGATGGAATTTGAATGATGGGGGAGCTTTACTAAAATAGGCTAGAGAAAGGGCCTTCTAGGTAGAGGAAATAAAACTGATAAATTATGGAAACATGAAGATAGCTGGTCAGAACCAAAGCATGGTGTTCATGTTGAAGATAAATATAAAGAAATAGAATTGGACCTGTCTCTTTGACTGAAGTGCTTTGCATTTACTGGGTGCACTATGAGGGCCAGTTTTAGTACTTGGCACTATACATGGGTATTTTGTTAAATCTTCAGCAACATCTTTGAAGATAATGTTGCTTCACAGATTTGAATGTGTGGGAACTGAGGCTCGGGGAGATGCAATAACTTGTCCTGAATCAAAGAGCAGGCAACCTTGGGGCCTAAGCCTCAAAGCCAGCCAGCTCTCCCCAGATTATTTAAGAAAACATTGGGAGAATACTGTGCACTGGGATGGATCCTGGGGAGAAACACTCAGTGTAGCCCAGCCCCTGCCTGCAAGGACAGAGTCCACCACAGCTCTGCTCCTTCTGCTCGTCACGAGATTCCAAGCCAGGGCATGGAGAAACCAAGTGACGCAGACCAGACTCTGGAGAACAGCGTAGGAAAGAGAGAAACCAGATAACGTTTTAAAAATCCAGACAAGGAATTGTAAGAAATAAGAGGGAGAAGTGGATGAGATGGTAAATGGGGAATGAATATCAACCTGTACTGGTGGTTAACTGGGTGTGGGTTGAGGAGCAAGTTAAAGATGACCCCGGGGTGTCTGGTTGGGGTGGCTGCACGGCTGATGAGAGCAGGAACCAGAGAGGAGGGGTGACAAGAACCTTTGAGGGTTAGATCCAGTTAGAGCATTTAGAATGAGTAAGCTTTATTTTGTAGGCCTACCTGAAAGTCTTAGTATAAGTCACTGGTGACAAATCTCAAGAGTATTCTGTGGGCGTGCTTTTAATTGGAAAAGACATTTATATGCAGAGCCAGAGAGATAGTGAACAATAAATCTGAATTTTTAAAAAAAATTTCACTTCTTCTTCTGCAAGAAGGCATCTGTAATGTTGAGCCTCTGAAATTTAATTAAATGTTATAGCTATTACTAATGTCTTTTATTTATGGTACACAGCAACATAAATGTCCCTGCGGCTTTACACTTCAAAGGAAACACATTTGATGGGTCTGGTTTCAAGCAATTTCTGCCTCGATATTTAGGTTTTTTCCATATGCTTTATATTAATTGCCTGAGCACCTAGGATTCTAAAACAGGTTAAATAAAAGAGTGTATCATTTGAAGGGTTTGGTTGAATAATTTCAGAGATGTATTATTGTCTCTATAACACCCCTTAGAAAACAATGAGATCACTAGAATAAGATGCTGAAGGGGAACAAAACAACTATTCTGGTTGACAGAATTCTGGTGTTCCTGCAGTATAATACATGCTGTCATCCTGGGAGAGGAGACAGAATGATGAATTCCATGCTTATTAGTAAAATAATGTTTCCCCAAAACTTATTTTAGGCTAAGCGTGGGTTTTTTTGGTTTTTTTGGGGGGATGGGGTTGAAAAATATCATAGAACCTTCCAGCATTAGCTCTGTCCTCTCCACAGCAACAACCCACCTGCCATAAAGATCGGAGGGATTATCCGAAGGGTGGGCTTTGATGTGTGTCCTTGAGGATCTCAGCCAGTGGCCAGGTTTGCAGCACTGTTTCATCAGCACTGAAAAGCCCTCGCCTGAGTTTGGGTACTTCTTCTAAACTAGCCTTGCCATATTAAGCCCAACTCTATCATCCTTGGGATTCCACGGTGGCAGAAGGTGATGCTTCATGGTACTAGGTCTGCCTTTAGGGTCTCGGCAGAATTGTAGTGAGCAAAAATGATGCGGGCGCCTTCAAACCTACTCTTTCAAACCTTTCTATTAACTCAGATCTCCTCTTGCCTATCCCTTCCTCATATTGCTCTTTGGTGTTCAATAGGTCCATCCTTCCTTGATAAAATTGCTTCCCCTCATGTCCACTGAAAAGTTAAATTCCACAAGGGCTGCATTTATTGAAGAAATATCATGTACCAGACACAACTCTGCACTCTTTAATCTTTGCAACATCTTCCTGTCTTAATAGGTGACCAACTGTCTGGGAGTGAGGCATTTCCTGGGACTTTCAGTGCTCAAATTCACACTGCCTCTAACTGGGGACTGAGGCACAAATGCAGAGGTCATGTTCTAGAGGTCACAGTCTAGTCAGTGATTTGTGAATTGTTCCCACCCAGATCCTCTTGACCCTAAGCCCTGACTTTCTGCCCTGTCACTTCTGGCTCTGCTTAGGGTCAGCTGGGTGATTGATTTGATTTAGGAGTGACACAAATTTTAGGGACAGAGATGTATTTGCACCTTGCTGATGTGGCTCAGTGGATTGAGTGCCAGCCTGTGAACTAAAAGGTCACCAGTTCAATTCCCAATCAGGACATATGCCTGGGTCGCGGGCCAGGTCCCCAGTTGAGGGTGGGGGGCAGGGTGCAAGAGGCAGCCAATTGATGTATCTCTCACATTTCGATTTCTCTCTCTCCCTCCCTTCCCCTCTCTCTAAAAGTAAATAAATAACATCTTTTTTAAAAGTAATTGTACAATGGGGGGAAAAATCAGGGCTGCGAAGTGACTCCTCATTTACCCTAATATATTCAGAATAATTTCTCTATGAGATGTTTTTGTGTGTTTCAGTGGAGCTATAAAAGTTGTAAGAGAAGGAGTTCTCTGTGGGTATGTCAGGGGTGACGGTTACAACACACCCACAACCCTGCCCTTATGTCAAACCAGACCTGGAAGCAAATACTGAAAACTGGCAATTTTGACATTCCTGCTTCTGAGTATTTGCAAGAGGCTCTACTCCTTGTGGATTTAGTGTCACAAAGTGTCATGGTTGGGAGACTGTAGGCAGGCACAGCATGCATTTTAGAAACACAAATCAGTGTGAATCATGATTGGGAAGAGTTCCCTCTATTCTCGACTTTCTGGAAGAAGCCTACCATTGAAAAATTAACAGACTGATTTAAAGATCTCATTTTCTAGGAATATCTTCCCATGCATCTTTGCTCTGTTTTCAAATCTCGAGTGCTCACATTTGTACCTCTGAAGATGGTTGTGTGTGTGTATGTATACATATGCACATGTGTATATGTGAGTTCATGTGTGTATGTATATGCATATGTTATATATATGTGTATGCATGTGTGTTTATTGTGTGTTATGTTTGTATATATTTGTGTGTGTGTGTGTGTGTTTAATCTTCATCTACAACCATAAGGAATTTTTTTTTCATTCTTTTGGTGTGGAACATCAAGAGTTGAGCAGAGTTATGGTAAAGCATTGAAACTGAGAAGTAGTAGGTGCGTTTTTTTCCAATTTTAAACTCCAGATCTGAAAGGTGGGCTGAGATCAAACAAATGTTAGATTTGTGATTTCTGGCACTGACTTTTTTTTTTTTTTTTTTTGAAGCTTTTGCTCCTTTCAGGTTTTCTGCCCCTGGGTCTGCTACTCTTCACTTTCATGTTTCAGAATTTTTTATATTTTTAGCTACTCTCACAGGATAAAAATATGTGTAAATATATACACGTTTTTTCCCATTAACTTCTTTGCTCTTTCACAGTGTTTGGTTATTTGATAATTTTCCCTCTCGGGTTCTCTCACATTCTGCATGATCTGTCAAGTGACTCTCTGCACACGCTTCTTCCCGTCACTGAGTGTGACACTATGGAGAGTCTGAGGGGGACAGTTTTACAAACAAACAATGATCATTGGTAATTAACATATCAGTTGTATGCATGGAAATGCTGCTTCTGAATTACTCGACTGTGATTAGAGGCAGTTGATATACCTACATAGTTTTAAACATTCTTCCAATGACCTCCTTACACAATTAATTTATTTAGTAATCTTTTGCTTCCTAGATAAAATAAAGGAAACTTCTGCCTACTGCAGCGGCAAATTGTATTTTATTGTCACCGTTGTCCTTAAGCACCTGGAGCCTTACAGCAGGATTATCACGGAGGAGATTGTTCAACAAAGAGTTAGCATTTGTTGAACCCTTTATAAGGGCCTGATGCTTTTTCAAAGTGCTCTGTGTGTTTTAAATTTAATGCCTATAATGATTCTATTAGGTAGATGCTCTGTGATATCCATTTTACAGATGAGCAGATTGAGTCTTGGAGACACTAAGCACCTTGTCTGATTCACAAAGCTGAGAAGTGAAGAAGTTAAAATTCAAACCCAGTACTGGCTGCTTAGCCGAGAGAAGGGGGAGGGGGAGTTTATTCATTGACTATTTACTGAGCACACAATAATAAGACTCATCCTGCCCTTGGACACTCTAGTGACAGCAGAATGATTATAAATAGATAAATTACTACGCACTGAAATAAATATTAACATTTAGGCAGGCATGAAGTACTATGAAAGAGGATTAACATATTTTTTGAAGGGATGTGATATTTTTTATACACTTGCCATGTTTCTTCATTAAAAGATAATACAGTGCATTTAGAAGAGGAAATTAACATATTCGAGAAAAGAAAGGGATCAAAAGGTTTTTTTTCTGAATATATGCCATAGCTTGTGCAGAGATATTTCATTCTTAATTAAACACACAATCAATATAAGGTTTTAATTACCAAAAATGCCGCCTATATAGCTACACCACAGCAGAATGATAAGATTTTCTTACCTACTGAGCCCTCTTTCTGCTCAAAAATAAAACAAAAAACAAAAACAAAACAAAACAAACCATAAATGGGGAAAGCCACAGTATGATATTCATTATCTCTTTATTATCTTGTTTAAGGCTATGGATTGGTAGGTACAAGCTTAGTCTCCAGTTCAGTTCTTTCTGTTCTACTTTCTACCTGGGGATCTAGGACAAATTTCTTAAACTCCCCGTTTTGTTTCTTATAAAGTTGTCATGAAGATTAGATAATGCACAAGTAGCAGCTAGCTACCTTGCTCTTAGTAAGTGCTCAATAAATGTTAGAGTAGACACACACACTTATATGTTTACACACACACTTAAAATGGTATCAAAACATCTTAATGGACTAAAAGCAAAACTATCATCAGAACAAAATGATCAATCACCATTACCTCTGAGGGAAAGAAGCAAGTCTCTGTCTTTGGCTCTTTTGGACCTTTTCAAAGCTGAGGGTCACAACCCACTAATGGTGAGCCCTTTGTGTAGCCTTGCGCTGCTCTTTCACTGGCCAGCTCATACCGCTTAGAGCTAAAGCTGGAGTTGACAGGTCTTGTCCTTGTCATTCAGTCTTACTCTTCCCGTCACACAAAAAAAACAGCCTACAATGGTCTACATTAGTTAACCTAGAAAAGCAGAATGAGATTGTTGAAAGAGCAATCAACAAGAATCATGAGTTCTAATGAGCCCAGAAGCTAACAAATTTATACAATGGACCAGGTCTCAGTCATTCTTGGTTTTTATAAGTTGCAAGGAGATAAACAAGATTGTTTCTAATGGCCTTTACAGGTATAATGTTCTGAGCTTCTGAGCTACTTATTTGCAATAAAATAGTATAACCCAATACCCTTGATAATGCTTATTCCCTGATAACACCATTTGGCTCTTAATCCAAATGGAGTGGCAAGTGTCATTTAGGAGCCTATGCATAAACCTAGATAAGATGTACCTAGAGTAACCGATGTGTATACTGTAGCCAGTTCTTAGTTATCCAACAAAGTATTAAAGCAATTTATCTATCAGCATGTTGGGTCCAGATTATGTTCGTGTAATCCCTACAGAGAAAGAACTGCATATAAACCTGGGACTGGACCATTGTGCAGTGATTGTGCGCAGATAACTGTTCCTCCCCGGGGTTGGCACCTCTTCCTTCTGAGGTCTCGCAAGTTTCAAAGTTTATCAACTATCAAAGGGGGAGAGAGCATATATCATGAGCAAATTCACATATGCAGTGCAACCCAAAATTCTCTCTAATTAGAGAGGATTTGTAATCAGCCAGAAAATTGGGTGCACCAGGAAATATCATTCATTTTGATATCTCACAATGTGTGGAGATAGAAAAATGAATGAAAGATCAGAATGCAGCCATGTTTAATTTACCAGTCACTGATTTGCTGAACTTCCGACAAGATAACTAATTTTAAGGCTTCCTAGGCTTACTACTGCATGAGCTTGCTAATGAAACAAGTATGCATCTGGTTATTTACCACGCTATTTTTTCCCCAGCTTCCTGAATGAAAATATATTCCTTTATATGGTATCACAACAGAAGATCCCATTCTTATAGCTTTACTTCAGTTTAGTATTTTATTAGCTTGTATTTATGCATTTACAAATGATAATAAAATTATTTGAATTATTCTTTCCATATTGATTTCTATGTGTGTTTTCTTTTTTCTTTTTTCTTTAGCAGGAGAAGATAGAGATATTTTTGGGATAGGAATGTCTGTTCTTAGTGCATTTGAATTTATTTTAGTGGAGGTTCATGGCCAGAAGAGGCACAGCTGTGGGGTAGATATTTCTCTTTAGTGGCTTTTCTCCTTCAGGACCACCCTCCTCTTTGGTCTAAGTATTTGCTGGGTACCTAGTACATCCCGATTCCTTCTTCACTAGCCCTTACCTCCTTAATAAATCCAGCTTTGACCAGATGCCTGTTGGGAAGTCTTGTTAAATTAACCCATGCCAGTGGCTCCCTCAAATTGCAATACGTACAACAAAAACTGAAAAGCAAGGAAATGAAATTTAAAAGTCTAGAATTTCTTTTATAAAGTATAAAATATTCTTATGGAAAGTAGAGACTTTCAGGTTTTAAGTGGAGGAAGGGATTTCACTTTAAAACTGGAAGCTTTCCTAGGTCTCCTCAAATCACTTAAGGGCTACATTTTCATGCTCTGTGAAAGGCTGGTGCTGCAAGTTTTCAGTGACTCCTCAAACTGAGGTAGGTGTTACAAAGGACAGTTCCTGAGTCTCGCTATATATAATATATATTATATCTTGCTATGTATTATATATGTAGTGAAAGAGAGGTGATAGAAGCAGTCTGTTTACAAATACAATATTATATTTCAAAACGTTTTAAATATTTAAATATTTATCTTGAAATAAGGCATACATTTATTAAGAGTGAGAAATAGAGTAAACCAAAAATAGGAATAAATGATACGCTTTCAGGGCTCAAGGAATTCCTGTTAACAAGTGTTTGTATATCAATGTGAAGGTAGTCTGGTTTTCTGTTCATACCTTAAAAAGGAAAGAAGAGAGAAAACTGGCTTATTCTCATTATACCATGGGACTAAAAGCACTCTAGAGATAAATAGTAAGTTGAGACAAACATATGAACTCAAGAATATTCATAACATAGGCAAAGTCAGGGGGGGAAAAAAAAAAAAAAGAGAGAGAGAGCCATCCAGAACAATTTTTGAGGCGAGAGTTAAAAATTTTTTTCAGAAAATAAAAAACAAATTAAAGTAGTGTTTGAAGTAATATATTCTACAACGGTATTTATACTTTTTCAGATCTCTCTGTAAGAGATATCTCTTAGTTTCTATTGCACTGTTTACTCATGTAGTAATTTACATTAATTTAACCAAGCATTGTGAGTACTAGAAATGAAGACGTATGACACTGCCCCGATCTTAGGTGATGGTTCTGTGCTCTGGTGAGGAAGATGAAGTAAAAGGTAGATTAAACAAGGAGACCTGTTAACTCTGAGCCGGAAAGAATCTGAGTCATCTAAACCAGAGATAGAGCATCAAGGCAAAAAATTTGGATTCAGTGACCATGGGCTCTGCTGTTCACTAATTGCTAACTGTGTGTATGGGAGAGAGCAGAGCTGGGGCAGGAGAGGGTAACCCTGACAGTTCTGCAGCGCTGGGGATGGCACACCGGCCATGCATCTCTTAGCTATTCACGGTGCTGAGAGCCTAATGGTCCCATGTATTAGCACCACAGTCCTCCTGTGGCAACTCAAAATTACAGGCATAGTGCCTAAACTTGGATAATGGGCCTCTACAGGTCTGGCCTAGAATTTCCAGCCTTATTAAATAAAAGCAAATAGAACAAAAGCCAAAAAGAAACCTGGAAACTAATTATCAAGCCTGGAAAATAATGAACCAGAGTTGCTAAAACATATAAACACCAAAGGTTTAATATTTAAAAAGAAATGAAAGGGAATGGACAATCAAATCACCGAGTTTTCCTTTAAAGAAGAATTCCATAGATAAACAATTCATGCTGAGACCAATTATAAAGAAATTACATGCATACTAAAAACAGAGTTTATATTGTACAAAGTTTCTCTTGTCTTTCATGTTCTTCCAAAGAACTACAACTATAACTAGTAAAATAAATGCTTAATAAATATCTGTGAAGTGACCAAGTCAATGATTGAGTGAATAATTAAAAGAATGAGTTAATCAATGAACAAGCCTATTTTCCTAGGATTCAGCCACAGATAAAAATTCATTCTGCCCATAAGCTATTTATAATTCCTTGCTGTCTATGTAACCCAGACTTGGCAAAGGAGTAGTAATATAACTTGTCTACATGACTAACAATGGTCATTTCTTAAATCTTTAATATCTGCCTGGTTTCCTGACAAATGACTGAAGCATCACTCTTACAGGCCACCAATGACTGCCTCATCTCTAAAGTCAAACCTTTTTTTTTTTAAATCTCAATCCACATGCACCTTGCTGAAGCAGACCATAGAATGGAACACAACACCTTAAATCTTCACATCTAATCTGTATAATAGTAGGAAAATGAATCTCAAAATATAATTGAAGTGTTCTTGAAATGCAAATTATTTTTTGTAACAATATCATATCCATTTTATAGTTTTCTACTTAGGCTGTGAAAATGTAATCTCAACCAATTGGGGGTGGCTTTCTCTGCCACTTCAGTGCCATTCTAGGGTGTGCTGGCAGTTTTTAAGCCAATCTCAGTCCCCATGTGTCTCACTACATAGACATTTCTTCTCTGAGCTTTAAGCAGGAAGCAAATCAGAAAGGCCTCTGTACTTTAATAATATAAAGTAGGGGTTATGTCATCTGCCCTGGGGATCAGCTGAGAGGGAAGAACATTGTCTCTTTTTCTTAGGGTCCTATAATATCTGATTACTACTTTCCCTGGTCTTGTGTCTTCCTAATTCCAACCTGGAGAAGCATTAGAAGGTTGGAGAGAAGTCTTTTTGTATGAACTTAAGAGTAAATGTAGGCTCCCCAACCATTGTCTATGGCATTATGTACAAATTATTATAATCTCAAAAGCCAAGAATTGATTTCTTTTTTTCCTGATATATTATAACTACTTTATAGATATATGTGCATCTTTAATTATATCCTTCATAAATTTGTCTGACAGTAAAACTATTTATTATAAAAGGTTTATTCAATGCATAACAAGTGCCCTCAAAAAAACTGTGCCAGTTTTTGTTAAATTATTTTCAGTGTATAAGATTCAATTTGCCTACATTCTTGTCAATACATTATATTTAAAAATATGTTTATACCATTTTTTAATTAAATTTGAAATATTTTGTTTATATTTGATTACCAAGAAATATGAACATTTTTCATAGATTTATTGAACATATCACTTTTTAAAGATATTATTTGTCCATGAGTTCACTTGCCCATTTTGCTTAAATATTTATTGACTTATAAGAGCTTTACATTTGAAGAATATTAACAAACTGTCATATATTGAAATTTTTTTTCTGGTTTTTTACCTTTTTATGGTGTAAGAAATAGAAACTTACAATTTTTAAATCTGATTTCATGATTTTTATCTTTGGTACTTTTACTTAAAAATTATTTTTCTTTTCAAGATAATGGGTGTTAATCCATGTTGTATTTTAGTTGATTTATGGTTTCATTTTTCCTTTAAAATTTTTAATCTGTTATATTTAGCATTCACTATGAAATTGGGGTCATTTAATTATTATTTATTTGTTCCAGCATCATTACTTAGTAATCCTTTTCCCCTTTGATCTAAATTTCACATTTACTATATAATAAAATTTACATATGATGGATCTGTTTCTGGACTCTGTGTTCTGTTCTGTCTCTTATTACACCAGTAAGACTCAACTTCACTCATTGTAGACTCTTAATAAATTTTAATATCTGATAGAAAAGTCATCCTTCATGACTATTTTAAAATTTTTTTCAAAATTTTCCTGACTAGTGTATTTATTCTTCCAGATAAAATTTAGACATCCTATTCTAAATGTTAACATTATATTTTAGGTCTTCATTATTTCTCCCCCTTTTAACTTGAAGCCCCATTCAATCCATTCTGTACTCTAGTGTATCCTAATCTGATTGTAGCTGAACTACAAAAGTACTAAATAATAATAATGATAATGGCAATAAACTCTATTTACCATGCCTTCTTGAAATTTCAAACTTCAGGATTTTATGATACTAATTTCAGATTTGTGGCTCAGGAAAAGTCACTTGGAAGGTCTCCCCTCTAAGAAATGTCACTGTCTTTGCAGAGCGTGGAAGGCGAACACCACGAGAAAGCTGTGGAACTCCTCAAGGCTGCTAAGGACAGCGTCAAGCTGGTGGTGCGATACACCCCAAAAGTGCTGGAAGAAATGGAAGCTCGCTTTGAAAAGCTGCGGACAGCTCGGCGTCGACAGCAGCAGCAACTGCTAATTCAGCAGCAGCAGCAGCAGCAGCAGCAGCAACAAACGCAGCAAAACCACATGTCATAGGTGAGAAGTACCTTCTTCTATACAGAGAAAGTCTGTTACATAGTCTAGTTTGGGGGATTTTTTTAATATAGTTTCTTAGCTAGAACAAAATTATTAGATATAATATTCCCACCAAAAAAACCAACAACAATCAAACATAAAAATAATCTCAGAAAATGTAAACATAACAGTTGCTTGCTTTATGTGTCCTTTGGCCACATTCCTTGCAAATGTAAGATATTTTGGAAAATAGTGTTTTTTGGGAGGGCCAGGTACAGACTATTGGATGCTTTTACACAAATCAGGAAAATGCAGCCTCTGAGCAAACCCAGATTCTCAGGCACAATGCTAGATGACAAGAGTGGGGGCTGAAATGCAGCTCCCCACTCACTCTCTTGGCCTGTTGCCACCGCACTATGTACAGACTACACAACCATGCCATGGTGATCCTGGGAAGATCCCTTTAGAATACCAAACTATAATTTATTAGAAAACTTCTTCACTGAAAACAATGAACTAGAGACCTGTCAGTGTCCATGCTATGAGAGATTTTGAAATTCTCTTTGAATGTTCACTTAGAATATGTCTAAGATGCACCTGCCTTTTTCTAAATTCTACTTTGTGGCAAAGAATGCTAAATCAGATGTTGCTACATATTTTAAGAAAATTCAAGAAAAAAACCTTAAGAGTAAGAATCTCTGTTATTGAAGTGCCTGCTCTGTGCTAGCTCCATCTCACATGTTATCCCTCATCCTTAGAGGAACCCTTCAGGGTATCATTAAAACCCCACTTTTTAGATGAAGCTGCAGTAATTTAGTGGATTCCCCACAACCATACTTACAAGTAGCACAGAATTATTTTTCTTCTTACTCTACCAGGTCTATCATCTGTCAACATTCAATATTCTGGAGATATATAAATTTTTCTTGCTATCTTTTGGAAGCCACAGTTCATATCATTAGCTGTCTCTACACAATGATGTCTGTAAGTGTGTGTTTGAAATAAGGTTCAAATGCTCTTAGAAAAATGACAATGGGTAATGGTGATTTAAAAAAAATTTTTTTTAATTGTTGTTCTATTACAGTTGTCCCATTTTCCCCTGTTGCTCTCTTCTGTGGATAATGATGATTTTAACTCCTTCAATGTCAGATTATTATTTGCACAATTGGAAACATTGGATATGACATGAAACTTTCCATTTTCTGTGACACCTAAGAAAAGCAGAAGCCAAATGCAGAAGTAAAGAGTATGGGATATGTCCTCAGAGGGTCTTGGAATTCAACAATCTATCTTTCTTTTATAGCCTGCTAGTCTTATTATATATTCACCTTACTTTGGTGTCTTTCTATAAAACTCCATTCCATTCTAAAAACTATACTTACTCAATAGTAAATATTTAGCCCTACGATGGACCAGGTACTGTTCAATGGGCTGTAGAACCAATATGAGCTAAACCAAGTCCTTCATCTCACAGTGCTTATACTCTGGTTAGAGGAGATAATTAATAAACAAGTAAATTAAAATATCCTATAGGGACAAGCACTTTGCAGAGCTAAGATAGGGTGCTTTGACAGAGACTGATTAGGTCATGACCATCAATCTGGTGGTCAGGGCAAACTTCTCAAAGATGACATTAAAGCTGAGACCAAATGATTAGAAGAAGCCAGGAAACAAGCAGGAAAAAAAAAAAAAAAGCCTGACACAAGCTACTTGATGCCTGAGGAGCAGAAAGCAAGCCAGGGAATAATGATTGAGAAGGACAGTGAAATAGATGGGGGTCGGGTCACAGAAAGCTTTTTAAACCACTGAGGGAAGTTAGATTTTATTGCAACAAAAGCCACTCCAGGTATTTAAACAAGGAGTGATGTGATCTGATTTAGGTATTAAAAAGAACACTGGCTGCTGTAGGGAGAATAGGTTATTACAGGGGAAGAGTGGAAACAGAGACCAATTAGGAGGCTATTATTTAGTAGTCCAGGCAGGAGATATAGTGGCTTGGACCAGGACGTCACCATTGAGAGGGAGTGACCTGGATGCATATGGACAAGTCATTTTGTCCACACCCTTCTCTTATCCATCCCGAATGTAAAGGCACTTCACATCTGTACTTCCAGAATTCTTTCAAAGGTCTTTTGCTAATAGCAATGATTTACTATTTTTTAGTCAGACATTGACACTTTCCACTAAGTCATTTTTTTCTTCCATCCTCAATATTATAGACTTGTACCAATTCTACTAATTGATATACCACTGGCCCATGGTAAAACTTTTCTGAAGTACGTGTAGTTTGAAAGAAATATCTTGCCATTCTGACTTGTAAGGTCTTACTACATTATGCTCATTCAATCATCTTTGGAGGTATGCAGCTTGGCTATAAATATTTGCTAGGCCATATACCCAATTCCATTTCTCTGTTCCATCAGCCTTCATTAAATCATTTCAGAATTTCCTATTGTCATCACCAAAGACTAGCATTTTTAATAAAAGGCATTTGCAAACTATTATTTCTTGCACAGGATACGGTAAAGCTCTATTTGAGTGAAGGTGAAATGTGTATTTCTGCCCACCAAGACAACACTTTTAATCACCACAGTTATGGCCCCTTGAGGTAAAACTGTAGTGACCATGTCAAGTACAAGCAGAATACAATAAGTCAGGTGACCCATGGATTTTATGGTGAATTTGTAGTCAGAGACTTACATTAGCTCTTGTTCAACTACTAATTAAGATTTTTAAGGATTAAATGGAATTTGTTACACTTAGTAACTCATACTGTGGTTGCTTTTGTGCAGAGATTTGAAACTAATTTGACCTATTTACTTTGAACACATCTCTGATTTTTTTAAGTTTGACAAGTCAAGCAAAGACCAGGTAAAGCAAAATAATTGGCAGAGATGATGTTATTGTTTATTACACAAAAAGTAATTTCTGTTCAGTAAATTAGAAATAACTTTTTAAAAAATTTGAGATGGTATAAGTTATGGAGTAATAAGCAATACTAATGTCTGGATACAAATGGAAAAATATGTTCAATGCAGGTGGTATGTGGAGAATGTCTCATACCTACTTATAATGTTAAACTGTATTGAAGTAAAATGCAGTTTGTTTTTCTCCAACTTTCCTGTTTGATAATTAGGAAGAGATTATTACATTGTCTAAAAAGTAGTAGAAATGATCACTATACAAATTATATTACACAAGCTTAAACAAGGAATATGAATATAAGTTTTTAATGCTATACCCAGGTTTTTTTTTAAAGGTTTTATTTATTTTTAGAGAGAGGAGAAGAGAGAGAGAAAAAGAGGGAGAGAAACATCAATGCTTGAGAGATACATCAATCAGTTGCCTCTCACATGCCCCCAACCAGGGACCTGGCCTGCAACCCAGGCATGTGCCCTGACCGGGAATCGAACCGGCGACCTTTTGGTTTGTAGGCTGGCGCGCTCAATCCACTGAACCACACCAGCCAGGGCACTATACCCACTTTAAAAATTTTTATTTTTCAATTACAATTTACATTCAATGTTATTTTGTAGTGGTTTCAGGTGTACAGCATAGTGGTTAGACAATCATATACTTTACAAAGTGGTCCCTCCCATATTTCAAGAACACACCTGGTACAATAGATAGTTACTACAATATTATTGACTATATTACTATGCTGTACTTTACATCCCCATGACTATTTTGCAACTACCAACTTGTACATCTTAATCCCTTCACTTTTTTCCCTCAGCCCTGCAGCCCTCCTCCCCTCTGGCAACCATCAGTCTCTTCTCTAGCTATGAGTCTATTTCTCTTTTGTTTGTTCATTAATTTTGCTCTTTAGATTCCATATATAAGTGAAATCTTATGGTATTTATCTTCTTTGTCTGACTTATTTCACATCTATCCAAACTGTCGCAAGTAGTAGATAACATTTTTTTTTATGCCAATTAGTAGTCCATTGTGTATATGTGCCACAACTTTATTTTTTATCCAGTGGTCTATTGATGGACACCTGGGTTGCTTCCATATCTTGGCTACTGTAAATATTGTTGCAATGAACATAGTTGTGCTTATGTTCTTTAGAATTAGTGTTTTGGAATTTGACATTTATTCAGCTTTAAGCATCTCTTTCTTTTTTTTTAAGATGTCATTTATTTATTTTTAGAGAGAGGAGAAGGATGGGAGAAAAAGATGGAGAGAAACATCGATCGGTTTCTTCTCGTATGCACCTGGACTAGGGGAACCCACAACCCAGGCGTTTGCCCTGACCAGGGACTGAACCAGAGGGTGACCTTTCGCTTTATGGGGTGACTCCCAACCAATTGAACCACACCAGTCAGGGCTAAGCATCTTAAAGTCTGACTGACTATACATTCATAAAGTATGGAAATATATACTTTATAATTCACCTAAATTCCCAAACAATAAAATTAAAAAGAGGAATACTTCCTCAGATGTCAGCATTCTGAGGTAGTCGAGACCACAAGCCTCTAACTTTTCTGACCTCCAGTTGCTGGAACAAGGATGGAGAGTTCACTTACATTCAAAACCAGACTGGATCTTAGCAGATTTACAAAGCAGCAGGCATTTGCCAGAGGCCTCACTGACTCTTTTCACCTCCTGCTCTTCAGGCCCTCACTTTCCTTATTTTTTTATCACTGATTGTTCTATACCTTTCACTGCCACTGCACTGCCACTGCCACAGCCTGATGCTCTAATCCAGGGCACTCTGCCAGCACTGCCAATCACTGAGAGGACCAGGTCCCAGAGGATGATTCTGATGAAACTGAAGCCAAGGAATCCAGAGTTACCAAGCCGAAAACTGGACCAGAAATAATCATAATAATGCTGGGTAAAACGTATTAAACAGCGTGTGCCAAGAACTCTTTTAAGAACTTCATATATACATAAATCTTCAGAATAATCCTATGAATATTAGATACTATTTTTAATTTAATTTTAAAGACAGAAACTAAGTCATGTAGGATTTGTATAAGTTGACAACATTTACACAGCTAGTAAGTGGTAAGGCAGTGATTCAAACCCAGAGACATGGGCTTCAGAGCCTCTTTTTCCCAAACACTGTGCTACTCTTCTTTCAGAGACACCTGTCCATATAGTCCCTGTCCCGCCTCACAGATACATTCACATGAGCTTTCCAGAGATTCATTCTCACACTGCTTAGAGTTGGAGTTATCCAACTCGCCCTCAGCACTTATTTCCAGAAAGGTACCTACTTCAAAGTACTTTGTTATTACAGCCATATTAGTTTCCTATAGCTGCTTTGAAAAATTACCACAAATTTTTGTTACTTGAAAGAACACAAATTTATTATTTTTTAAATTCTGTATGACAGAAGTCCAATATAGTCCCACTGGGCTCTAGGGTACTCTAGGGGAAAAGTCATTTCCTTGTCTTTTATAGTTCCTAGAGGCTGCATGCATTCCTTGCCTTGTGGTCCCACCGTCCGTCTTCCAAACTAGAAACAGTGTTGGTGTCCTCACACTGCGTGGCTCTCACCACTACTTCCATCCTCACGTCCCCTACCCTGACTTTCTTCTCGCTCTCTCTTCACTTTTTGTTACATTTGGGCCAAGCTGGACAATCCAGGATAATCCCCTTATTTTAACATAAACTGTTGAGCAACCTTAGTTCCATCTGCAACCTCAGTTTTCCTTTGCTGTGGAATCTAACATATTCACAGGTACTGGGGATTAGGATGGAGACAGAATTGGGATCCATTATTCTGAGCTACCACAGTGGCTCATTTAAAAGTTATCAAAGCAGCCCTGGCTGGTGTGGCTGAGTAGGGTTGAGCGCTGGCCTGCAAGCCTAAAGTTTGCTGGTTTGATTCCCTGTCAGGGCACATGCTTGGGTTGTGTGCCAGGTCCCCAGTTGAGGGTATGCAAGAGGCAACCGACTGGTGTTTCTCTCCCTCTGTTTCTCCCTCCCTTTTCCTCTTTCTAAAAATAAATAAATATAATCTTTAAAAAATAAAAATAAAAGTTAGCAAAGCAATTTGATCAATAAAATTTACACTAATATGGAAAAAGGCTTTTAATTTTTTAAAAAACACTAACCTATTGAATTATAAATCATGGGAATGAGGAAAATAATGAGAACACTGGGGGCAGATGGTTCTTCATGGTGGGCGTTCACTGACCCACTGTCTGGATGCCCAGTGCTCTCTCAACTGCTGGTCTGTCCCTCGGGCCTCCACCCCCTTGTGACGAGTGAGGAGATCCATGACTCTTACTAAAATTTACTAGTTCTCAGACCCATTCTCTTGGGACATGTAAACACATGTATAATAAATAAATTTGTTAAAAACAGAATCTCTAGATCACTGTCACTTGGGACTGATAGAAAGTCATGTTACCTAAGGGTTAGTAAAACAGTTTGTTGTGGAGATTAAATAAGAAAAAGCATATAAGAAGCTTAACAAAATATGTGGCAATTAGTAAGCACTCAGTAGAATTAGTAGTAGTAGTAATTAGTAGTAGTAGTCGTGTTGGTGTCATCATCGTCGTGTTAAAGTGCTAATGACAGATGTAACATGCGATGTCTTTTTAGGTGTCTCCTGAAGAAGCACAGTGGCCTCAGGCATGGCCTCCAGCCGCACTCTGGAGGCGCCACAGGCTTTTGGGCACATCTCTAGGAAGCATGGTGGCTGGAGCATGCGAGCTTCTTCCCCCTCACTCCCTACCCCTGCTTTCTCATCAACAAGAACAATTTGTTAAAATCTGTTTTGTATATGGTGCTCTGCATTCATTGAAATAAAAACATGTGCAGCTTTAAAAGCAAAGATTGAAAACAACTGTTCTCTCTGAAAGAAATGACTCCATAAGTTACAGGTCTCAGGGGCATGGGGAGTGTTTGGGGAAGCTGCTCCCCCAATTCTGACCACATAGACAGTGGCCTGCTCTGTTGCACCTAACGTCAGGCTGACCTTGTGGAGGAAGAAAGGGGCCTAGGATGGGCTTCAGAGAAGAAATATTGGTGCTTGCTGCCTGCAGAGAGAGGCTTTGCTGGCTGTGCCTCAACAAGGGCACCGCTAACTGCCCAGAGTCATAATGTAAAGGTGATCCATTCTTTGCCTTTGTGAAGAAAAATAGGGTTATCTGTAATTGGGAGGAAGAAATGTTTTACATTTGAAATGTTTCCAAACTGTTTCTTTATTTCATTTTAGGGAATAACTGGTGTCTTTTCCATCCTCATTTGAAAATTACTTCCTTTGTAAACATTAAACAAATTTTTTCACGTGTGGAAGATTGTGCATGAATGATCGCACCCAAAATAATCCTTACTGTTCTCGCAGAGCACATGCTCTCTTGATATTTTTAGCATATTGTAGTTGAGAAACGAATGCTAATCACCGATTTTCTCTTCATTCTTTTCCCCCTTTCAGGTCCTTGAAGGAAAACTACTTAATCAAACATCTGGTAATCACAAATTTGAAACCGTGCTTCTGAATCCCAGCACACAGTAAAAAGAAAAGACAACGCTGATAATTATACCTGTCAAGAAGCTGTGAACACGTGGTGTATAAATTCTTTACCAAGGCAACTCGACACCTTCTTTCTCTGGGGCTGAACCCCCTCCACCGCTCACTGCTCTTTACACACAGACCTTCCATTCACTGCAGTGGGAATTCTCCGTGTGTCAGTGGAGAGCCTTTCCAGTCTGCAGACTGAAACAACACAGAATAAAGTCCATGACTTTTAGATAAATCACCAGGGCCAGGATTAAGTGAATCTTGGGTCTAGAGCTTTTTCAGAGATTAACAAATCCCTAAATAGTCTGTAGTTCAAACTGCATCAGTTCAATATTGTCTCCGCTTAAACCTACACATTGCCTCTCACCCTGACCTCTTTCATATCCATATTGCTGAGCTGTCAGAATTAGAAATTCAGTTAATTACAAAGTCAACATCTTTTTCCCTCTTGAAAACAACAAGTATTATACTGTATTTATACTCTTTTCAGGTTCTCGAAGCAATTGGCTTTATATTGTTTGTTTCCATGAATTTTATTATCCATTAACAGAGTGGGGCAACGTAGCTCAATTTTAGTGTTCTAGAAGCAAGGACAGAGGACTCTAGTACTATATATTTTTTTTATTTAAGTATTGCTTGTATCTATTATTCTAACAGAATGTAATGTATATTTATTCCATAAAATATATATTATCAGAGAGTATTTGTTTCAAACTTAGGTATTTTCTTACCAAGTATTACTGAATCTGGTAAGAGAATAATTAGCAAAGAACCTAGCTTCATGAACTGATCTTCATATGATATTTATATATAACCCTGCTCTCAATATTTTTTGTTTTATATTTTTGATTGATTACCTCTAGAGAAATATAAGTTCTTTCTACCTATGCTGATGTGCTGTCCTAGAAGTCTATTTGATATTCTAATGCTTATGGCTTAAAAAAAAAGCTAAATTATAAAATGTGTGCATATATATACAAATATGCATGTGATACAAAGTTTAGATCAGTTTCCCCAAGTGGACATTTCTGGCAATCTAAGGTCCAAAGTATTATCCCTTTTAAAATTAGGCATATGTAAACCAGTGAATGAAAAGATACCGCTGCTGCCAGAGAATAAAGATACCTACGTCATTACACAGGTTCATGTAGGTAAATAGACAATGAGATAATCATCTTTCAGGAAGTATCACTTACTGGAAAATTATCTGTTAGAGCCACATGTACAGATCATAACTTTTGACTTACAGTAAATCTAGGCACATGTCTGATTTTACTCTATGGAATGAAAAGGAAGCAATAATTATTTGGGCACTTAAATACCTTAAGCACATAAACATACCTGAAAAAAGAATAAATGTCCAGTTGAAAAATTCTAGATACATCATTAAAACTGAGGCAAGTATTTGAATATTCCCTTTTTATAAGTGAAGAAATTGATTCCCCAAGATACAAATAAATCTCACATTGCAGATAGTCCTCTAAATTAAAAATGTATAAAGCTCAGTTTAGGAACTGTTCTGTTGAAAGTAAAACAAAACTAATCAAAATTACCCAGCACATTTAGTTTACCTGCTAGGTGATATTATTGTCAATGCCAAGTTCTGCCTACTCTTTATAGTCCATCACCCAACACAGAATAAGCAGCAAGGAAACTAGGAAGTTCACTAATTTCAGAAAGGTTCTATAATTTTTTACTAGACAGAACTGGGGGTAAGGCAAGGGTGAGGACCCTGACTGTTAATGTAAAAATAGGTTTACAAACAGACAAGCATGACTAAAGGAAGTGAATGGACTGCTTGAATATATTCAGCTTATAAGAGGTAGTTCTCCTTTTTATATGAAAAATTTAATAAAACATATATTTTAGTTATCATTTAACAAAGCTATTCAGATGATGCCACAGATTCTCAGAAAGGGCCATCATTGAACCCTTGTAATGAGGAAATGATCATTTCAACACATTGTATAAATTTGGAGCTTAAGGTGAGTATGTTTTCGTTTAGCTGTGTTTGGTTAGGGTTAAATTATCATGTATTCACATCAATATAAATATTGTCACAGAGTTACAAAACAATTATCAAATGAGAAGATACCTTACATTTGTGTTTTCTAGAAGTCTTTGTATTTTATGCTTCATTTGCATAATGTTAAGTGCTAATGACTGTATGCCAGGCCATTTTTCACAAGGAAAGGATAGTCCATTACACCTAAGACATCTAAGGACAGATTATATGTCACAGGGGTCCTACATACAAGTGACCAGTGAAATAGTTTTCTTCAGTAAAATCTAGTTGTTAAAATGTAAGTCTTTCCCTAAAGTTATAATAAAAAACAATCATTCCAAAGACTTAGAGAAGATCCCTGTGGTTCTCTAGTTTCCATGAATCCAGAGGTAACAGAAAAAAATCACCACAACTTGTTTTAATGCTCTTTATTATTAAATGATTATATTAGAACTACTCACATGTCCAAAATCATATTAAAGACATATCAACTGCTCTTAAATGAATCTCAATCTTTAATATAACTAACGATATTAAAAGTTAGGGGGGAAAATCAGTTTTGAATATTCATCAGTGATCCTGGTGAATTTTAGTTCTCTTGGTCAAGCTTGGTGGCCGGATTTTTCTAAACTCTGCTGCTATGATTTTGAAGGCAAACACACATACCAGAACCTTTTCATTGAGCATTTATAGTTTGATTCTGGTACCATTTGAAAAAGAATTAGAAGATCCTTGGGGACATAATGAACTTAAATTACAATTGACTTTGGAAAGAATAACAGACTTTCTGTGCTTCATCATATAGTCAATAGGAAATTCTCTGTGAATTAGCACTATTTTGTAAGACAGTGCTAAGATCTAAGTACAAAATCTAGCATTAAGACTTCAAGGCTGTCTCAGAAGAATTTGCCTAGAGATTAATTGCACCAATTTACAAATGCAGTTTTAACCATGACAAATCAAACACATGTGATCCCAGTTTATTTTACTCAGCTGTGCCCATAGGACTCTGAGATGGTATAATATTTTGTTGACATTTTAAACCTCTATAGATATTTGTGGAAATGTGAATACCTGAATTTCTTCTAGGTAGTTTGTATTTATCATACGCATACAGTCTGTTAGATCAGCTTTAGACAGCATTGTAAAGTAGAAATCTATGCTCTAAAGTTTCAGAAGGCCGCATAAGTCGAAGTCCTTCCAAACCTGTGATAGTCCTACCCATCTCGACCCTCTCTAGATCACCAACCAAATGAGACAGGGCTGTGACTGTCTTTTGGACTGCTGTATCCTTGGCTCCTGATACAATGTCTGGCACAAGGTAGGCGGTCAATATTTGTTGAATGAGTGAATGACAGAACAGGTGGATACACCAATAAATTTACCTTTGGATAACTTGAATATTTTACCAACTTGTATTAATTGGCACTATAATTTCTGAACTTTATAGTGAGAACTAGAATTGACTCTTTATAAATACTTTCTAGATATATGAGTTTGGAATCAATTACTTCAAAGTCTTCAAAGGTTTGAGGACATTTAGATTGGAATAATGTTTGGGGGATTCAGTGGTTTTACAATGAATAAAACTCAAACTTTCTAGTTCTTTAAGAAAGCTCCTTAGCAAGGATAATCCAAACATGGAACTCCATTAATACATTTTATAAAACATTTTTATCTTTAAAAAAGAAGAAAAGTCACACCATCAAGCTTATTATTAATATCCCCTTTGATATGTATTAACTAACCAATTTTTTTCTAAGGAGTTTATAATAATTGGAGTTCCCATTTTGAAATCTTGTCTTGCTTTCAAAAGATCACTCTCATATCTGAGTCCTAGAACATACCTGAGTGTAACATTAATGACATCACTATTAAGACTTTTCCATGTGTTTATTTATTTAACAAATATTTATTGTGTACCTACTATGTGCTAGGTTGTGGAAATACAATGGCAAACAAAACAGAGTGCCCTCATGGAGCTTACTCTGGGGAACCCCTCAACATTACTACAGCCATAGCTAGAGTTTCCTCTTCATCAGGTCCCTTTTCACAGCTGACAAAAAAAAAATAGAATCCCTAAGCCCATGAAAATCATGAAGACTCTGTACATATTTATAAGCTTGCTTTTTTAAACACACCACTCAAAAATTCTGCTTAATTTATCTATACAGCATAGTTATAGCCCAATGAGGTATGCAAGTAATAATTTACTCATAACTAACATTTAGCTCTTACTAGGTTCTACTATGCTCAGTACTTTCAAAGACTATCTCATTGAATCCCTTCAACATATCTACTTAGTAGATTCCATTTTATAGATAAGAAAACTGAAGCACTGATATATATGTGACTTGTTCAAGGTCACACAGCTAGCAGGTGGAACTAGGATTTGAACCCATCCATGTGCTAACACCAAGAGCTCATGTGTCTAACCATCATCTGTGGCTTGGGGGACACCATTACATTAAAATAAATGAGTCACTGTATATAAAAGTACTTTTAAACTATAAAGTAGTATACTAAAATATATTTGTAAAGTATTAACAGTCAACAAACCACATCAATGGCAGAAACAGGACATAATCTATGTTGTAGCTTACTCATGAAGAACACTTCAAGCCAGGGATGTAGATAAGAGTACAGATCCAGAAAATTTCTGACATGTAATAAACATTTTGATGACTTTTCAGAATTATTTTTTTGTCAGCCACTGTGTCTATTTGGTGCTACAATAACAAAAAACAAAAACTGAAAGAGACAAAATCCCTTGCTGTAAGGGCTTATAATACACACAGTGTGGAGATGAACCAAGGATATTTCACACTTATGGAAAAAATTTGGCAGTAGTACTATTTTCTAACCATTGCATGTGATTGTCTTTCCAATTTTTTTTTTATTATTTTTCTGAAAGAGCTGCAAAATTGTGCAGTGGTTCAACCTGACCAAAGTGGTATTATGCTGCTGGGAAGTAAAAATATTACACACCAAACTGGAAGTACTGTCTTCATTGTCAAGTGACTACGTTATTTTAAATCATAGATATCGAAGGCTGTTTAGATGCTGAAGGCACCTGGATATTTGGACACCACGTTCTGTGTATGTTTCTCTATTCCAAACCACAGAATGGGGTCATACTATTGAGTGGTGAAGTTCTACAGCCAACATGAAAGGCACATTTAAGACTGGTCTGACCACAATAGATCACTGTCCACACTTCCGGAGGCTAGCAGGATCTGACAACTTCTGTGGGAAAAGTAAACTCATGGCTCCCATCTCACTCACAAAGAGCAATCTCGTGCATTATTTAAATTTGTTCTCTGCCCCTCCCAGTTAACTGGGCATGTGATGTAACTTAAATGCTCGTTCATATGGGTGGAAGCAAAGAGTTGTCTTAAGAAAACTTTATCTCATTCTTTCCTACTACCAATTAGTTCCTTCTATATAACATTTTGGGAAGTTTAGCTTTACACCTTATAATACCAGTGGAAAAATTTAAATGTCTTAAGTTCAAAATCATCCTTGTCACCTTTCTACCTCCCTTTTGACAGCATTATTTCTATTGATATTACCATTCCCTGGACAAATGTAGTCATCCTTATCACTTGTCATTCACATGAATTCTTAGAGTTTTTACATGTTACCTTGACAAAGTCTCTTGAAACTGTCTTCTCATTCATTCTCACTATTCACTCTTCCTACCTATGAATAGACCCTTCTAGTACTTTTGTGAGCTTTTAACTGTTTTCCCAATTACCTTGTCTCTCCAACTTTTCATATATATTGATCCTAGACATGTGCCCTTGAATCTATTCCTTTACTCGAAATCCTCCAAGAGGGTTGTCCATCTCATACACACATGCATGCATGTTTACACACACACACACACCTGATTCTTAGTCAAGATTCTCTGAACCAAAAATACTTACATGGTATTAGGGAAGGAAGACATACAGAACATGAAATGTGATGATATTGAAATCTGGTCATCAGACTGTGAAACAAGTCATGATATTCCATGACACTGAAAATATCACAAGTTCTCCAAGATGAAATTAAATATAAGGAGAGAATATCAGTGGTGTAGGGTAAAGATATCCACCAAGACTGCATCTGATTATGGCCCATCAATTCCAAAGTATTTGCTTGGGGTTTATTTGTGTGTGTGTGTGTGCCCATGAGTGTGTGAATGTGCAAGGATAGGCTAGCTAATGTGGTGACATTAGGAAGAGGTGTGGTTTATGATTTGCATTTCTCTACATGTAGCACTGCTCTTTTTAGCCTTCCTGTTCTATCTTGGAGTTCATGTTTACCACTACCTATTCCTGGAAATTGTCCCATACTTTCCTTCTCCTGAGGTTTTAATTATTTCTGCAATGCTTCTTTCCTTACTTTACCTATCCCTGAAAAATATCACCAACTTTAAATGCCAATTTCTAATGGTCCCTCTTTCAATGAGTTTTTTCCTAATTTTTCCAGGCCTAATGTTATCTACTCCATCATCAGTTCCCATTGTGATATTCTTTAGGTCTTAGCTTGTCTTATAGCAAACCCATTTGTATCTTTATCATCTTAATTTCCCCACAGTTACTAATGATGCACAGAATGAGTGTACAATATTTCTTCAATGGAATTACCTTTTGCTTGTCAACTTCATAGAACAGCTTCTGGAATATTTTAGGGTCTACCTCAGTTCTTTGGAGTTCACCCATGAAGTTTATCTGAATAGAGAACTCAACTCTAGACATTTTAAAGGAGAAAAGAACCTTAATTATTGAATATTTTAATTTTAAAAAGAATGTAAAGATAAAGTGGCAACCCTTATCTCTCATATTCCATGACTTCACTGATGAGTTATCCTTGCATATTTGGTTCTTATTCCATGGGAGAAACTAAAGAATAACATTAGGTTTCAAGTTAGCAACTGAACAAAAAAGATGGACATCATAATACTGCTTCCAATTATTATTCAGTCATGTGTTAATAATCCTGCCTCTTGCTGCTTTGCATTAGAACATAGACCTATCTACTCTTCCTAAGCCCACCTCCACTGCCAAACCCCCAAAGCCTTTATATCAGGAATGGGGGACTGGGAGAGACTAATCACTATTATTTCAACTGTGTTAGCTTATATAGAAAAATGAAGATAATAGTAATTAAAACATTTCTTCAGCTTTAGTGCTACATTGTGTTCTATTGTGTGGCCAACACAAAGTTTTATCTGAGTATGACATTTATAAACCAAAGAAATTCAATATCTAACATAAGCATTATCACCAAGTCATTACTATATGAAATGTTAAAGGGACCTATTTAAGAAAAAGATCAATACTATGAACATTAAAATGGCAATAAATTCACAACTATCAAAAATTAAATCTAAAAATCAATCTAAGCAAACAAGCAGAACAGAAACAGAATCATAGATATGGAGATTGGAGGGTTATCAGTTGCAAGGGGGATGGTGAAAAGGTGCAGGAACTAAGAAGTACAAATTGGTAGGTACAGAATAGAAAGGGGGATGTTAAAAACAGTATATGCATGACCCATGAACATAAGCTAAAGGGGAGACTGCCAAAGTGAATGGGGGTTACTGGGTAGAGGGGGACAAATGGGGAAATTTGGGACAACTCTAATAGCATAATTAATAATTTTTTTTATTTTTTAAAGAAAGCATAGCTAAATAAATTCATAAAGAAAGCCTTGCCAAAACAAAAACAAAAACAAAAAAACTGACAGGCAGTTTCTATGGGTTTGGCTGGTCTAGCTCTTCCATGTGTTCATAAAACAATTTCACATCAGTTCAATAGCTCAGCTTCTGGGTTGACTGACTGACTTTCAAATGAGGTACCTTGGTTATCCTCCACATGGTCTCTTATCCTCCAGCAGGCTAATTTGGGCTTGTTTCTGTGTCAAATGAAGGAATTAAAAAAAGATCATAAATCCACAAAGCCTTCTGAAAGTTAGGCTCAGACTGACACAATGTCACTTTCACCACATTTTATTGACCAAAGCAAGTCATTAGGCCAGCTCATATTCCAGGACTGGGGGAGGAGTCTCTATTTCTTGATGGGTAGAGAAAGCTATAGTTAATAGCTAACATTTATTAAGTAGTTATTATGTGCCAAGCACTGTTCTAAGAGCTTCACATATAATAATACAATTTAATTATTACAACATCCTTTATTTCAGAGAAATAGACTACCTTCATATAGAAGTAAAGGAAATATAGCAGAGCCCAAAGTCAGGAATTCTCTGAATTTTGGCTGTTATTCTTCACCAGAAGTCAGAACACTATGCATAGTTGCTGCTTGGCTTCCTAGCTGCCCATGTAGAATGCAACAGTTAATAGCATTGTATATTAGACAGGATATAGATATATGTGAGGGGATTTATTATAGCAATTGGCCATGTGACTGTGGAGGCCAGAGAGTCCCACAATCTTCCATCTGCAAACTGGAAAACCAGGGAGCTGGTTTTTTAGCCCACATCTGAGGCCTTGAGACCTCTCTAGAACCAGGAGTTGGAAAAGATGGATGTCCCAGATCAAGAAAAAGGAGTAAATTCACCCTTCCTCTGCCTTTTTGTTCAATTCAGGCCCTTAATGGGTTGGATGGTGCCCATCTGCCTTAATGAGAGTGATCTTCTTGATTTTCTTGATTACTGAGTTACATGCTAATTCCTTCCAGAAACACCCTCATAGACATAACCAAAAATAATTATTTTACCAGATATCTGGTAATCTCTTAGACTAGCCAAGTTGGCAGATAAAATTAACCATGACAGGTGGTTTCAATCTTATTCTCCCAAACAGAATATAACCTAAGGCAGATATTATATAATGTTGAGAGTAATTTTTTTCATTTGGCCAGAATTATGACTAAGAACAGAAGCTGAAATTAGAATCTATCATATATTTTTATAATCTAAAGAAAGCCATGGAATTTCTAAAAGGTAGTACAATTGATATCGTTCTCTTCAACTGCTCCTCATAGCAGCAGACAGAGATTGATGAGAAAGAGAGAGAGAGCAGATTTTTGGAGAAAAAGTTTTCTATCTGCACCTCCACTTTCATCCAGCTAAAGCCATGTAAGAAAGGGGAGTTTCAAGACAATCTCTCATAAAGATGTAGGGGTAACTATAAGAACATACTAGAAACTCACTTCACAGCTGAATGCTTGCTAAACTGCAGAAATCTATCATTCTTGGATGGTGTCATTGCTTCTGTAGTCAAGGGCAATGAGAAGGTTCTTCAGAGAGCTTTAAAATGTGTCCCAGAGGTGTGAGGGCACACCTGAACGAAGAAGACTAAAGGTGGGAAGGCTCATGCAGGGCCTGTGGCAGCAGGGCTCGAAGGGAATGTGGAGCCTGGGAAGAAGATGGGGACCAATCTTCACTTTATTCCAGTTCCATGTGGTCCTGAGTGACAACAGAAGAGGGTCTCAGCAATGCCTTTGGATCCATATGATGAAGCATAGAACTGAGAGGAGGGGCCGAGATAGGCTTTGACATTACATCAATGGCAGGTTATTATACAAATATCTAAATGCTAATTCTTAATTTTACTTACCTCTGGCCAAGAGCAAACGATTTGAAACCGAAGGTCCTTCTGACTTTGATTAAACTTTTCTTTAAATCCTAGCTATAGAAATATTTCCTCTTCTGCTTTCTCCCTCTCCCTCTCTCTCTCTCCCTCAGACCTAGCCTTTCTTAGATAATCAATAACTGCAGAGGCAACAGAAGACAATAGCCTGGATCTAATGATCAAAAAATCTGAACCTCAGGCAAGCTAAAGATAACACCTTGCCCTAGGTTATGTTTCATCTCCTGCGCCTTAAGATGAAACAACCATCTGGCTACTTTCCCATCAAACCAGACAAAGAGATGCTGGAACAGACGTCAGAACTGCCCCCAAGACCTGAAAGAAATGAATCATTATCCTTACCTCATCTGCAACCAATCAGCTCCCAGTACAACCCTGAATCTCCTAACCTACATGTCTTGTGATTTTGCCCTATATAACCTGTAACCTACACCCCATTAGGTAGTTTGGGTTTTAAGCATTAGCTTCTTATTTTACTGGAAGAACTTTGGATCAAATATAAATATTGCCATCTTAATTAGCACTGGATTTAATTTCAATAAACATAAGCAAACATAAGTTGTCCATGATATCGTCAGAAAAGGATTGTGAGGGGGAACTTGTTACCAGACGTCCATTTGCCTGTGCTCATCAAAACACAATTGAACTTGAACAGGAGTTTGAAGCCAAGAAAGTATGTGTTTATTACTTGAGGACACGATGCCAAGCCTGGAGTCTCAGGTAAGTGAATGTTCAGAGACCTGGCTCTCTGATGGCTCTTGGGGTACAGGGGAAAAAAATCATTAATAATGATGGCTAAAGGAGTTGAGGTTGAGGTGGATAATTAGATGTCAGGAGAATTTTTGGTAAGTGGGAAAATGGAAACTGAGGCAGATGGTTAGACAAATAGGGCCACACAAAGCAAGCATTTTATAGCCAGTTAGTAAATCACAAGGTCTTATCTTCCCTAACCAAGGACTCTTGAGAGCAAATAGTTTGCATGTCTCATCCCTAACCAGAGAGTAAATAGCTTAAATCACCCTGGTCAGGGAGATAGATAACAGTGGCCCAATTAGTGCCATTAGTGACAGCCAAACTCAATGATGGTAAGTCAGGGGAATAGACAACAACAACAACAACAAAAAAAACAATTTGAAACAAACAAATCCAATATAGAGACATAGCTGACCAGAAAATTACCCTGGTACTTCCATGCAAATCATTTTGATACATCAACATATTAAAAAACAAACCAAGAAAACTGATGAATATTCTGTTAAAACCCTCCCCTGAGACCTCCCTGAAGATTCCTGCCTGCAAAAGAGAGATAAAAGCACTCAAGTCGAAGGATGCCAACTTGGGCTCTTTCTAGAGCACACACACACCACTTTTCTTTCTTGGTCATGAACTTTTCTCCAGAACTCTAAGAATCCCTGTAAGACTTGCAACCAGGGGAGCAGTGGGCAGTGGCAGCTCAACCCCAGCTAACCTCCTGAACCTGTCTCCAAGGCCCCCTTTTCTCTGACTTCAGTGTCCCAGAGCAGCTTTACTTTCTCACTTTCATAGCTGTGACTTCTACTTCCCAGTGAACTAATAGCAGCCCTGCCTTGGCTCACTTCTTTCCTGTAACATTTCTAGAGAGCCAAAGCAGCACTCCCTAAGCTCTCTCCTGTTGCTTGTCTACCCCAAGCCCTTCCTTGTTTCACTGCCCCAGATGTAATAAATGTACTCTCAAAATCACCTAAACTTTTGTGAAATCTTTCCTGCATGAAGTCAAGAAAACCCACACACTACAGGCTGGCCTGAAGCAGACCTGCCCAGCCAGGTCCCTTTCTGGTGAGAGGGTCATGGGCTATACTGATTGGTTGTGACCAGAATAAGAGTATTTTGATTTTGTATCAGGTCCTGCTGTCAGCCATGGCATTGTTCTGTCTGACTTCATGAGGGGGTGGGGCTGAAACACAACTGATGTCAAGAGACTATCTTCAGTGAGATTGAAACTCTGTTTCTGTAGTCAACAGATCTGAGGCTTTGTTCTTAAAACAGTTTGATGCAGACCAGTATCTGATGTCTGAAGGGCTTCATGATTAAGAAAGGGAGTGGGCGTATAGAAAGGAGAAAGGAGAAAGGTTTGTTAAAGAAATGGAGTTTCTGTGCAGTTACAAATTCGACAAAATATTTTGGGAAAAAAAAGCTATTAAAAATATTGTTTATACCACAATATGTGAAGATTCTTCAATAAACCCGTTACATTTAATAATTCTAATTTTATTTTATCCTTGTGTGGATTTTTTCAATTGAATAAGGTCCAATCATAGCAATGGACTTGATTCAGAATTTAACCAATCAGGGTAACAGCCCTATTATTGTGATTTACAATAAGATTTGGTCTTCCAATTCCTTCTTGACACAAAGCTCTAAAACCCTTGGGATTTCCTGACTTGCTATTACTGAACAGCAAGTTGGGGGTCCTGCTGCCTGCTGCGACCCTCCAGGCAAAATTCCAGAGGCAAAAGTTTTGTGATAAAATAGAAGTCTTTATTCAAAAGCAGTCACTTAAACCTATCAAGACTGAGCTTTAACGTCTTGAGCCTATCAATTAAAGCTAAACTCTAACACCTGGGTTCTCCTAGCTTTTCCCCTGTTAGTTTCTATAGGGTTAGTTTACAAACTAAAACAACACAATACACAAAAGCTACACAGTTTTGGAAGAATGGCAGGCTTCTGCCTCAGAGCCTGTTCCCGCTAGAACACCCAACGAATAAACCTACCACCCTCTGACAGGCCAGCCCAATCCTAGGCTATGCCCAGAGTTCCTTCCCATACAAAATACCTTTTCTTGGGAGATGCAGGCAGCTGCAGCACCATCATCCAGGCATCCTTGAGGGAGAAAAGCTGAGAGCCCACTTGAGAAGGAGCCTTAAGAGCCTGAGCCAGAACCTGAGACCCACTTCAGGAGCCAGAAAAGCTGCTGAGCCAAAGAGCCAGCCCTCTTTACTTCCATTGGCTCTTGAGACATTCAGTTTCTCAGCCAATTCTGTCCTACACTGCTTTCCATTTCCTCAGCAAACTCCTCCTATGGCTCCTCCTACTCCTCCTCAGTGATCTTAATCAGATTTTTCTGTACCAATAAGAGTAGGAAGGTGTCTTTTGTTATGTTAATAAAGTGACTTTTGGAAAACCCTTTGGTCAACTAAGGATGGGGGTTGGTAGCCAGTGAAGCCAACCCTGTGTTTAGAGGCTCAGAACTTTTACTTCCACTCCTAGACCTCTCAAGAGGGGAAAGGGCCAAGAGATTGAGTTCAGTCATCATATCTACATAATGGAGCTTCCATAAAACCTCAGAGTGGGGTTTAGAGAGCTTCTGGATTGGTGAACACATGGAAGTTTGCAGAGTGGTGCTCTCTGAGAGGGCACAGAAGCTCCTGCCCCTTCCCAATAACTCTCCCTATGTATCTCTTCCACCTGGCTGTTCCTTTTATAACAAACCAGAAATCTAATAAGTAAAATGTGTCTCTGAGTTCTGTCAGCAGTTCTAACCCAAGAGGTGGATCTTTGGAACCTCTGAGCTGTAACTGTTTGGCCAGAACCCCAATTGCAAGGCTTCCAGCACAGTTAAGTTCATGCAGTGTTTTCTGAGTCTAAAATGAAATCTCCTGTTAGTACTCTCTCATGCCTCCTGTGCCATTTAGATAAGTTCCTTGTTCAGGTCAGAGAGAAGCAGCATACAAACCTCTAAAAAAAATAAAATAAAGAATTGAGAAGGGACCCACCATGGGCAACAGTTACCATAAAGGTGTGATAGGGCTAAATTCTGGTTTTCACATAACCAAAGCTTTGAGACTTTTTTAAAAAAATTATGAAAGTAATTTCTTACAAAGGCATGAAAGTTAATATTTATTTAGAATGACAATAGACATCACGAGAAATTATAAATTTTCAGAAGTTGACAGACACCACAAAATCTAGATGTGTTATATAATTTTATTTATAATCTGAAGATGTACATAGTATTTTCCCAGACTGTCTGTAGTAAAATACAATGTTTTTGAGGGAGAAAAGAGAACAATAATTTAGCAGTTTCCTCTTAAATGGTTGATCAAAATTTGTTTTTCATTTCTGGTAATTTATAAGAGGTTTTTAACAACTTCATAACTTGATATTTGGAATGTCAAATTAATTTTTTAGGATTGCAGTTAAATGTGGAAAACCCACTATTTATCATATATAAGTCATAAATCCTCAGGGCAATCTTTGTTTAGTCATTTATCTTAATATTAATTCTCTTTGCATTGGCAATGCTATTCCAACACTTTATTACTGACATCCTCACTGTAGTGGTAGTGCATTATGAGTGTTTTTAAATTTACTTCTTCCATCAGTATTTCTTGTCAAATCAGCAAGAAATCACATCTTTTCCCACTTTGTCCATGTGAAACACTTCCTTTTGATTAGATTATCGATAAAGCCAAGAGCCTACTCCAGACTTCCATTCAAGCTTATCTTTTCCTCTTAATGAATTGCTCTTTGAAATGATTTTTGTTGTGTTTGTTGTTATAATTTACTTGTCAATAGCAGGTTAATTTCTGTTAATTTCATTACTTATTGTGTGACCTTTTCATATTTCACTACTGTGAATTTGAATGTTCTCTCAACTCATTAACAAATACATTTTTAAATGGCAAAAAATTCATATATATTCACACCAAGAGTTTATAATTTCTCACTTGTTTTATTAGAATATTCTTAACTGTCTTTCTAAGTTACAATTAAAATGGAGTATCTGCAACTCAATATGCTCTTGCCCCAAACTCAAAGTGCCCAGGGCCACTGCAGAGGAGGTATGAATCGGGCCAGTCACAGTGAAAAATGGCCTTGGCAGATTAAATTAAAATGCCTTTTTTTCTTTTAAATTGTATAAAAACATATTATGATTGTGAAAACATTTCCTGGAGCTTCTCCTGAGGCTTTGGAAGTGAGTGGTCCAAATCTTAAGAGTTAACTTACAAATGGGTAACAGTGAACCTTCCTCTGCTTGGAGTGCATATGTTTTAAGGAATTTGGGAGAGAAAAACTAGAGGGAGAAGCCCATGCTGTCATTTCTAGGCATTCTGGGTTAGATTGAACAGTAGACATACTTCTTTGGGCTTGGGTTTCAAAATGAAAAATAATGAAAAGTGAATAATCACTACCAAGGGAAGCCAATCTTTTTCTTCTGGAGTGTGTGTGTGTGTGTGTGTGTGTGTGTGTGTGTGTGTGTGTGTGTGTGTGTGTGTGTGTGTGTGTAAGAAAAGAGAGGAGGAACAAGAGGAAAGCCATAGTCTTACCACTCTAGCAATTCAGAAGCATCTTATAAAACCCCCATCTGCTTCCCAGTTCCAAGAATGACTCTTAATCTTGTTCCTCTGTCTCGCTCTCTCCGCCCTAAAAACTGACCTCCAAGACTACTGCTCTGTACAACAGAAATTAAGCAAATAGAAATTTCTCTGTATATGTTAGAATGTTTATGTTACGAAAAGGGGACATTTGAAGACTCAATAAAATTAAGAAGTAATTATTTCACCTCATTCCTGACCCAAATTCTGGTAAAATTAGAGACACTAGACTTCTGAATGCAAACTTGAAATACTACTACTACTATTATTCACTTTTTTAAATAAGCCAGGAAATCACATATGGTTCTTCAGGGTTTGAAAGTGCAATTTTCAGTATGACCACCAGGTAGCAGGCAAATGCCTTGAAAGAAAGGCTCTTCAATTACGCAGACAGGAAAATGTCAAAAACTTAACCACAAGAAAACATAAATAAAACCAAAGAAATAAATTGTGTTGATAAAAACAATGATTCTTTTGTTTGAAAAATAAAGGATACCAGAAGGCATATGCTAAAACAAAACATCTCAGTCATTTTTCATCTCAGTACATTTTTAAAGGTTTAATCAACTGTCAACTACTTTGTGGGTTTGTACTGAGGAGGGAGTGTCTCCTCTACCTGAAAGTGAGCAAGCACTAATGAAAGTAAAAATCACACATGCAGCCTGCCCACTTCCTGGAATTACATGACAAGACTGAAGAAGGTGAACGTTGTGAGACTTCACCATTGTTAATCAATGACACAGACTCTCCTGGGAGTTCTCTTTAGCCCTAGGAAAGCTATCTGTAAAAAAAAAAAAAAAAAAAAAAAAGAGGTTCTCAATTTAACTTGGTGTGTAAGTGCCAATAAAAAGCTGAGTTTGGTCATTGGTACATTTCTTTCAATTTTATGTTTGTTTCAGGTGTACAATATATTATATTGGTTGGACAATTATATAATTTATGAAGTGATCCCCCTGGTGATTCTAGTATCACCTAGCACCATACATGGTTATTATGATATCATTGCCTATATTCGCGATGCTGTACTTCACCTCCCGGTGACTATTTTGTAACTGCTTACTCCCTTCAGCTTTTTCACCCAGTCCCACTCCCTCCCACCTGGAAACCCTCAGTTTTTTCACTGTAGCTCTGAGTCTGTTTCTGTTTTGTTTATTTTCTTCGTTAGATTCCATATATAAGTAAAATCATATGGTATTTGTCTTTCTTTTTTTTTTTTTTTACAATGTCAAAAGTTCTTTTTTTTTTAATGTGTTTTATTGATTATAATATTACATTTGTGCCAATTTCCCTTCCCTCTGCTCCCCTCCACCCGGTGGCCCCCCTCCCTCCAGTTGTCCCCCCCTTTTAGATCATGTCCATTAGTTGTGCATACAGTTCTTCTCAACCTCTCTCTGTCTATTCCATTCCCTCCTACCATGATCCTTAATTCCTATATCATCTCCCTCCCTCTCCCCATTCCCCCTCCCTGTTGACCTCCCCCCAATATGTTCCCCGTACCTATAGTTCTTTTTCCACTCTCGTTGCCTGTTTAGTTTGCCTTTGTTTCAATTCCCTAGCTTCTGTTGTTTCTTGTGATGCAGTTTTCATTTTAGATTTCATTGTCTTGATCCTCCTTCTTCTAAACCAGTCTCTTTAACATCTCATATAACAGTAGTTTGGATCTAATGAACTCTTTCAGTTTTATTTTGTCCTGGAAACACTTTCTCTGTCCTTCTATTCTGAATGACAATTTCGCTGGATAGAGTATTTGTGGTTGTAGGTTTTGGATTTTCATTACTTTGAATATTTCTTGCCAGTTCCTTCTTGCCTGCAGGGTCTCCCTTGAGAAGTCAGCTGATAGTCTAATTGGGACCCCTTTGTACATAATTCTTTTCTTCTCTCTTGCTGCTTTTAAGATTCTCTCTTTATCTTTAATTTTTGACATTTTGATTATAATGTGTCTTGGAGTGGTTCTCCCTGGGTCCAGTTTTTTGGGAACTCTCTGTGCTTCCTGGACCTGTAAGTCTATTTCCTTCCCCAAGTCTGGGAAGTTCTCCTTTATTATATTTTCACTCAATTTTTCAAGTTCTAGTTCATCTTCCTCATTCTCTGGCAAACCAATGATTCTTATGTTGGGCCTCTTATAGCTGTCCCAGAGGTTTCTGATCCTCTCATTGTTGCTTCCCATTTCCTCTCGCTGCATTGGTTGACTGCTTGTTCCTTCTCCATATTCCAGTTTGTTGAAATGAACTCTGGATTTTTTTTCCTCACCATCTGTCTCGTATGTGGTTTTGTTCCTTTGTTATGAGTGTTTTTTGCTTCTTTCTCATCTTTTTCCAGATCTTTTGTGAATTCTGTAAGCCACCTGATAACAATGGCCCAGAACTGAGCATCTGACAGGTTTCTTATCTGTTCATCTGTCAGGTTCTCCATCTGTTGCCTGGTGAGCTGTGCCACCGGGATTTCTATAGTTGCCTGCCTCATTTTGACAGATGCGTTTTGTTTTCTTGGGCCGGCTGTCGGGGGCAGTGCCTGTGTACACGTCACAAATCAGCGACCGGCGCCTGCTTGTCCGCGACCTATTTCGCAGCCCTGTGGCGCTTTCTTTGGGGGCGGGGGTCCAAGATGGATTCACACAGTTATTCCGCTAGGAGACCGGGATCCGTCCTCCCGCCCCCCTGGGCCTCACTGTTCAAGGCGATGTGGTGGCTGCTCCCCAGCGTTGGGGTCGCGAGCTGCCGGGGGTTCGACTGCAGCTGGGATTGTTCTCCCCGCCGCTGTCCCAGGTGCGACCGCAAACAGCACCGCCCCCTTTCGCTCGTCCTACCTGCCCAAAGGGCGCCGCTGGTTTATAACTTCATATGTTGGGCTTCCGTGTAGTTTTATTTTCTGGAATTTCTAGTTATCCTTTGTTTTGAAGTAGTTGTATTCCTCTCTAGTTGTAGAGGGAGACCTAGCGCGTCCGTCTAAGCCTCCATCTTGGCTGGAAGTCCCCTGGTATTTGTCTTTCTTTGTCTGACTTATTTCACTTAGCAAAATACCCTCCAGGTCGATCCATGTTCTTGTAAATGATAAGATTTCGTTCTTTCTATAGAGTCATTGGCACATTTAAAATTAAACTCCAGCCTATCATCTGTAATATCAATGAAATTGCAGTATACAATTTTGTTTGTAGGCAAATTTAAACAAATTATCATTTAATACACAATATCAACATAGTATGTACCTTTATATTAATTTAAAGTAAAACAGTGGCTGGAAGGAGGTGGACAAAGAGGGAGATGGAACATCTGTGATAGTGTCAACAATAAACATAAAGTTACAAAATAAAATTGCAATCACTTAATGTTATAAAAACTTTCCCAGGCTTTTATTTAAGCAGGCTTACTCCAAAGGATATTAGTCTTAGGTAGAACTAAGCTGAAAAGCTTGTCTTTGAAATGTGGGGGTTCTTACCTTCTCCCTCCCATTCTTTAAATGTTACACACTCTGTAACCCCAGCCTCCATTTTTCCTGAGTGCCAGGTACGTATACACAGGACTGCTCTTCCCTTCCTCTCTAAACACCTGTTGTCACAACCTTAATTGCCATAAAAGACATAGTGACTGGCTTTCAAAGTTATCCTTTCAAGAACTGACTGCATTTTTAGGGCTTGAATGCTTAAACTGAAGGGAGAAGATACAGAACTTTAGACTCGGAGGTCAGAATGCTGGGTTTAAATCTCAGTTCTGCCTCTTACTGGCAAATAACTCACCCTCTGTGCAGTTTCTTTTCTTCTTTAGCAAAATGAGGAAAATGGTTACGGGGCCTCACTTATGGCTGCTGTGAGCCTTAAGTGAGGTCATGGGACACTGTGTCTGACATGATGCAAACTCCAATGACTGTTAGTTGTATGTCTTCATTACAAGAAGATTCTTATAAGGCCTTTCTGAGGTGACTGGAATCATTACCCCTGTAAGGTTTTTTCTTAAATGGGCCAGAAGATTCTGAACTTGACTATGATGTAATACCCAGACTGCAGTTAAAAAAAAAGCCACTCATGACAATAATTGTCATGCTGTGTAGCACTGTGCAAATCATCCAATTCTTTCACAAATGTACCTCTTATTTTGTGAAGAGATGTTACTGGCTGGACAGACAAATATTATATTGACTGTAGTCTCAAAGCTCTTTCTTAACTGAGAAGTTCTAAGATAATATCTGGGGGGACTAACAGTTGTCTCAAAGCCCACACACCCAAAACTGAGCTCTTGGCCACCCCACTCTCCATGCTGCCTTCCCAGCTCAACTGATGGCAGCTCTACCCTGACAGTCTTCTAAACCGTGTTCATTGGTGTGACCCTCAGTTCCACTATTTCTTTTACATCCCACATCCAGTGTGTCAAGAAATTCTGTTGCTTCAACCTTCAACATACATCTAGAAATAGACAGCTTTTCACTAATTCCATTGCCATCATTTTGGTGTCAGCCACCACCTTTCCTTTGAATTATTATAGTAACTTTCTTAACTGATCTCCCTTACCCCACCCCTCTCCCCCAGGCTATTCTAAACACAGTAGCCAGATTCTTTAAAAATACAAGTCAGATTGTGTCACAACTCCGCTCAGAACTCTGTAATGACTCTTTTCCTTGGACTAAAAACCGAGGTTTACACAATGTCCTTCGAGAATTTTTGTGACCCACCTCTCACTTACTTCTCTGCCTTGCGTGTTCCCAATCTCCTTTAACTCGCTTCCCTCCAATCACATTGGCCTCCGTGCTGTTCCTCAAAAATACCAGGCATGTTCACCTTCAGATCTTTGGAACTAGTTCTTCTCTCTGCCCAGAAAACTCTCCCCTAGACAACTCTTTAACTCCTGCAGATCCTTCAAAGCTTTATTCAGGTCTTATTTGCACAACGTAGTCTACCTTAAACCATTCTATTTAATATTGCAATCTGCCTGTCCACACTCTCCTAACCCACATTATCTTGTTCTACTTAATCTTGTGTTCCTTAGTACTTCCTGCTTCCCATAAACATCCCTCCTCTCTCTCTACCCCCTTCTCTCTTATGCCATCATTTACGCTGCCCATTTTATTTTGTCTGTTTCCTCCCACTTGAATAAAAACACCACAAGGAAAGGGACTTCGGTCTGTTTTATTCATCGATGTGTCCCAACTACCTAAAATACTCAATAAACATTTGCTGAAGTCGAAGTGGGAACAGAATATAAGTATATAGAGAAGAATAAAAATACATGGAAGATTTATTGATCACTGTTCCAAACCCTTTCACATTTCTCTTTTATATGAAATTGGCAAAAATGAAGCCCGTTACCACAGACTTGTATTGTTATTTCTTGCCTACTGGTTGCAGTTGCTTTTCAGATACCAGGAGTAGATGCTGAAATACAATAGTCATATCATTACCTCTTTGCATATAATTGGGTCAGGACAATAACAACAACAATAGGGAAAATGATAAAGAAGAGAATACAGCAAATTCTTTCGATGGCATTTCAGAAGGTATGTAGTAAGGCCCTTACAATCCTTCAGCGTTTAGCAATCAAGTTCATCAAATATATGCTGATGCTTGTAAGTAATTTTCTTAGGAAAGCTAGTTTGAATTCAGACTATTAAGAAGCAGTCTTAGCAGAGGTGGAAATTGACCATTTAAAAGATAACTAAATTCAACAAACATATATTTAGTGAACATTATGCACTAAGCAATGTGAGCAGCAATACAAAAAATAAGACATTGCCTTTGCCCAGGAAGAGGTTATAATTGGGTAGGAGACACAAGACATGTAACACTGATAATTATAATTCACTGCAGAATGTGATAAGTGTTATCCTAAAGGAACAGAGCACAATAGAAAGACAGGAATAGGAATGATTAATTCCAATACTTAGAGATATTTACTTTTAAATTTCATTTTAAATGTGTATTTATCTCTTGTGAGATGCTTTAACTAAATTGACTTCAGCCAACTGCAAATAATTGCTATGGGTTTTATTTTATGTTATCAGGCTCTCTGCTCTTAATTTGTCTCTACCTCGATTTGTTTAAGTAGTGCTTTACGAAGTACAAAACCCTGAATCCTAAGGCTTTAAAGATTACTTTTTGAAACTAGTAACTTTACATAATCTGAAGTGATAACTGGACTCAATTTAATTCATTTTATTATCTAAAGTTGAAATTAATCAGAAAAGAAGAATTATGAATTTCGTAAAACATAATTCAAGTACTGTCAAAAATACTGTGGTGTTAACTTTCTGAACACTACTATCTGAATGTATTTTACTTAGATGATCAAAATTATAAATATACAACTAAACCAAAAATTATGAGGATATTCCTATTTAGTGAATGATAACATCAGAAAAAGAAACTTAGGAAGTATCTTTGAAACCGCTTTATCTTTCCTTTCATCCAATAGCTAATGCAGCATCAAATCTTAGGAATTTTTACCTTTCCAGCATCTTTCAAATGTATTAATTTCTTTCCATCTTTGCTGTAATTCTAGTTCCATCTATCACCATATCTCACCTAGACAATCACAATGGATTAATACTACATTGATTCTTACCCCCATGAGTCATTCTCCACACTATAGCAAGAATTATTCTTGTTTGTATGTGTGCTTATTTTTAGACCCCAATTGTCAAGAATTGGGTTACTCATATTTCTTAACTCAAGCCATATTATCATCATCAGTCTATGCAATGCTCTTCTCTTGTCCTATTACTGTCCCCTATATACTCCTCCTCATCATTCTTTTCTCCAGTCATTCAGCTTATTAGTATAGATAGATATACTTGTAAGAAATGTGTTATTTAAGCCTAATGGCTTTAAAAACAATATAAATGTAACAATGCAAAAGATTATACTCTGTATCTTATCTTTACTCAACACCATGTCCTTAAATTTTATGATGTTGTTTGTATACCTCATTAAGTACTTCTACCTGGCACTCAGTACATTTTTAGTCATCATGCCATGAATATGAATTCTTTGATTCAGAATGTATTTATTGAGCAGCAGCTAAGGGTCGGGAAAATTTCCACGTGATGAGATAATATGAACAAATAAAACTGACCAAAACACCATGCCTTCAGTAGGTTATATTCTAGTGGTAGAAGCAGATAATAAATAAGATAAATAAGTAAAATATAGATTATTATGAATGGTAATAAGTACAAGAGAAAAAGGCAAGAAAAGAGGTGTAAAAAGTGCACAAGGATTGGAGATGGTCAATTAACGCTTCTGTGTTTGGAGAAGGTGAGATTTGAGTAATGAGGGTGTAAGCCACATGGGTAGTTAGAGGAAGAGCATTCCAGGTACAAAAAAGAGTGAGCAAGGTTCAAGTCTTGAAATAGGAATGAAAAAATGTGGTCAAGAAACAGCAAGGAGTCCAATGTGTTTAGAGCAGAGTGAACCAAAAGAATAGTAGAGGTGAGTAGAAGTAATATTGAAACACCACTTCTGGACTTTGTAGATCACTGTAAGGAATTTAGCTTTTGTGCTGAATTAGATGGGAAACTATTAAAGTATTTAAGCAAATGAATAGTATGATCAGATGTATGTTCCATTAGGATCTTTCTGATTATTGAGAACAGACTGAAAGGGGCAAAGCAGAAGCAGGGAGACTAGTTGAGTCTTGCAATAATCTTGTGCGAGAAAATGGTGTAAACCAGAGTGGTAGCAGTGGAGGTGGTAAGAAGTTCTTTTGGTTTTATGTATTTAGAAAGTGGAGTCAATAGAATTTTTTGAATAATCATCACAGTGCTTGAAATAAGAGTATCAAAGATAACACAGAGGTTTTTTGGCCTGAGTAACTGAAATAATGAATTGTCGTTAACTGAGGGGAGAGATTAAAAAAAGTCAATTTTGTCCATGTTCAGTTGAGATGCCTAATTAACATCTAATTAGAGTGATTGATCAGACAGTTGGGTTTATGAGTTTATAGTTCAGAGGGAAAAATCTAGGCTAGAGACATAAATTTAAGAGTCTTCAACATTTGATAATATTTAAAGCCAGAAGATTGAATGAGTTCACTAAGGAAATAAGTACAGCAAAATCAGAAAAGATATCCAAGAACAGATGCTTGAGTCACACTATGTTGTAGATTAGGTAGCTAACATAAAAAATAAAAATAAATGAAAATTAAAAGGTGTTCAGAGATGCTGGTCTCTAGTTCAAAAGGCATGGCTTTAATTAATTAATTAATTAACTTACTTATTTTTGTCTATGGAAATAAATAGCAAGTCAAAACAAAAGCCTAAGTTTGGGGTTTTGAGGAATTGACAATGCCAAGAAAAACTGTACATAAACACCACTTAGCTTAGAGCTCTCACTTTTTAATTTTGCCAAGAAGCTAAGAGACATCTTCAAGCAAGTAAGATGGGATGGGAAGGAAAGGCACGTGCTGCATGTCCAGTGATTGACAGTCTTCTCATTAGCTCAATCATTGTTCACTACCAGCAGGTGTGTCTCCTGGTCTTTGCCCAGGGTACGGGCCACCTAATGGTTTGCATGTGGCCATCTGCCGTCAGCTCTGCACACTCACAAGGACATAGGGAGTCAGTGTGCCTCATAGTCCAGCCAGCAGGCATAGATGCTAATGGGAAGCCTAGGCACTCCGAACGTGCCTCACATTTGACTGGACTGCAGTTGTATCAACCTCCTTCTGACTAGTTAGACCCAAGTTTCCATAAGCCATTGCATTATTTATTAGATAATATTTTTGCAAGTTACAACATTCTTCATGAATATGTAGTAGAACTTTTCTTACTTTTCAAGATATGTTTACATCTTTGAGGCACAGCAAGTGTTTAGCTCCTTTAAGTGAGGTGCTCTATGCTTATCCAAAATGGAATAAACATGTTTATGACTTTAACAACTAGTACAAAAACATTTTTACAAGCAAAGGAACACTTTTGTTCAGAAAGCTTTTTTACCACCTTTAAGCACAGCAAAAACTTATTCTTATTAAAACTTAGCATTAAGTATACTTAACATTTATTTCAAACATGACTCATGCCTGACCATATCATCATTCTTCTGCTTCAAATTCTTCAAGGGCTTCCTGCTGCTCTTAAGATAAAGACCAAAATATCTAAAATGGTCACCTGGATCCATCCTGCAAGGTCTGGCCTCAACCCGCCTTTCTAGTTTCATATCAGGACAGTTGTATTTATTCACAGTGGCCCTTTTGATTGAACCCCTGTTCAGTGCAGGGACTTTGTATGCAGTTGTCTCTGCTCAGAAATCTCTCTTCCCCAACCCCACTCCCCAGCTACCCTCCATTCACCCAGTTAACTCCCTTATATCCCACATTATTTATTTCTTCCTCAGGGAAGGCTTTCCTGACTGTCTAGAATATATCAGGGTCCCTATCACTTGCCTTTGTAACCATTGGATCATTTATAACTTATCTTTTATCTGTATAATTATTTTATTAATATCTTCCTACTTAGAAGATGCACTCCACTGCATTCCAGCAATTAGCACAATGCCATGTTATGTAGTAGGTTTTCATTTATATTTGTTGAGTGAATCAATAAATAGAAAGTACCTGTTCCTAGATTCTAGTGGAATAGAGCAGCTTTCTTAAAGTGCTTATTTTACTTAAAACATCAAAGTTGGAAGCCTCAAGTTATATTGAGAGGTTCTGCATGTAATATACGCACCTTACATTTACCATGAAACTGGATTTTTCTGCCTTAGTCATGCAGATGCTAGAATAATGGATATTATAATTCATGCTTACTGATGTTTTAGACAACAAGTATGACCTGTTGTTAGTATCTAAGACCTATATATTACTAATGGAAGAGCACAGCCTATCAAGCAATAAATGTGAATGGAATTTGACTCATTAAGCATACCTAGTTCCTCTAATGAATTTTAGGATTTTTATAGAACACAGCCACAATGCCTATGGGTATGAGTTATGAGATGTTTAGATTGAATATGCCCACATTCAATCAAAGAGAGAAGGTGACAACTCTGTTGACACTTCAATGCGTCCACTGCATATTTTTATATTGTAATAAGTATTCTAGGCTGACAAGTATCTATTATAAAATCCTTGCTTATTATTGAAATAGGTTTGCAGGGGCGTTTTTGGACTGCCATTTGTCTTGTGCTAGCCACAGATTCATTCCACATCCATGTGAAAAGTTCAGAGACAGGGCAGTCCAGTGTTGGCCTTCCCACCTGGGAGGAATACTTTGCCTATGTACCTGCTGACCTCCCGCCCAGCCCCACAGCCTGTTCTATGCACTCTAAGCTTAAACAAAGCACGCCAGTTTCTTCTCAATTTCCTTGCATATCCTTAAATAACTTAGTTAAGGAGACAAAAAGGGGTACAGGTTGTTTGCTTAAGAGATTTGGAGTTTCACTGCCAACTTACATAAGGAAAAGGAAGGGGAGTATTGAGTGTGGAATAGAACAGTGCAGGAAGTTTGAAGTGTGGAGTGGAAGGAGTAGTGAAAGACGGCAGATCTTGCCCAATGAGAGCTATGTGCCTTCTAGAAGATAGCTTTGATACCTCAGTAGCAAGAAATTTGAGGGTTGAACAGAATTCGCTTACTAAAATTATAAAGAGTTTTGGTTAAGCTAAACTCTGGAAAAGTTGTACTCCCTTTTGCCCTTATTCACACCCTTTCATATAATACTATTTTATTTTCCTCATAGCACTTATAACTATCTCAAGTGTTCTTATTAACTAATTATTTGTTTGTTTGTTAGTTATAGTTTCACTAGCCCTAATCTGTAAGTCTGAGAGTAGAGACCTTGACAGTTTTGATCTTGAGTGTGTTTTTACTATCTAGAAAAGCATATGGTACTAGTTAAATTGTTAAGAAATCTTTAATAAATTAATTAAAGAATGTTTAATGTCACAACAAATATTTCTATCTTCTCTCTAAAGTCCTTCCAAATTCCTTTAAGTGAAATTAATTACTCCATTTACACTCTATTTACGAGCGTATTTCATTCATCCGTACATTCATGTATTCATTTGTTTGTTCATTCACTTATTCATTCACACAACAAACACTGAGTGAGTGCATGCAGTCTACTAAGCACTCTGAGAGACATGGAAGCTATATGATTTAATAAAACTCTGCCTTTGTGTTACAGTCTACAGGAGGAGACAGAAAGTTGAGAGTTAAGCTTGAGATGTGCAGACTTCCAGGAGAGTGCCCTGGAAGAGCTCTTAACTCAGCCTCATGGGTTCAGGAAAGGCTTTCAACAGAAGAGACTTCTAAGCTGAGATCTGAGGGATGAGTAGAAGGGAATTGCATTTCAGAAAGAAGCAAAAGCATTTCCCAGGCTTAGAAGCTAAAATAGAGTATGGCATATGTTAACAGTTACATTGTTCATCTGGCAGATCCCAGCAAAGAGACAATGTCCAGCACAGACTACTCAGTAAACATTTATCCCAAGAGTTGTTTTTTCCACTGATGAACAGAGTAATTATGGAAACTAGAAGATCAGCCATACCGAATTAGTCTGTGCTTTCCTTACTTGATCTGAGAGCAATATCATCTATCTCTCCTATTGCATCAATATATGAATGAAATAGGATTGTCTGCTACATATACTGTATTCTAAGTACCTTAAAGGGCACAATCTATGTCTTCTATGCAGTGTCATTACTGCACAGAGCTTTCTATTTTAATGGCGGAACAACTCCTGCTCTGGGTGGTAAAAGGACCTGGGAACCAACCATTTTCCTGTTCTGTAACCGAACCGCTCTAGGTCTGAAAGGAAACCATCATCCTCTATCTCAGGAGAAGAAATGCAAGAGCTTAAAATTTATCAAAAAGCTTTCACTACTCTTTGGCAAAAACAATGAACTCTGTTAGCTTTTCAGTATCCTGGGTCTTTCAGTATATTCCATGCTAGTTAGTATAGAATAACTTTGGATGATTTCTTGGCAATCATAATTCATGGCTGGCTTTTCTCTGTTCTTTATGATTTCTAGCCAAGTCCCATCTGTTTTGTAGTTTCAATACAGACTTGTCACAAAAGAGATTCACTGCCCAATGACGTTCAAAGTGGTAGCACAAAAGCAGCAGAAATATTTCACATCTCAATCTGTAAGAAAAATGCAAATGGTAGAGTCCAGGGTACATAATAAAGCCTGTAAGAGTCAGAAAAGGTACCAGTTATTGAGAAACAAAAAGACATGCAAAATAGATAGTCAATAATTACCTCACTCTAAAACCAAACCAAAAAAAAGTCATATAGAATATAACAGGGTCCTAGGGAGAGAAATTGCCAGTTGCAAACCTACATAGAATTTGGCATTCTACCTTGATGGCCATCTGAACCCCAAAGCCTCTCATCATCTTTCTTCTCTTTACTGTTCTTCCCTTTCTTCACAATGCATATACAAAATTAGGAACTGTAAAACAATGTTAATTGACACCATTCAAACTTATTATCATTTTACATATAAATTGATAGTCATAGTTGCTCTTGGAAAAAAAAACAGGCCTGCACTCCTTCTTGATGATAATTAGTTAGAGCTGACAGTGTAAAGCCTTTGCACTCTATTCTTTGCCCCAGTCCTCACTCATCCCTTTAATCACACACAGCCTCCTTCACTTGTCTATGTGATATCTGTCTAGGAGTTTGAGTTTCATTTTTCCAACTTTTTCTCTCAGTACCGGCATCTCTTTTAGGGCATGTGTCATTTAATATTTGTTCTTAAAATATCAATATATAAGTCCTTTCTCTTACTCTACTACTAGCCCTTTAAGAGTTCTGAGCTTTTGGGTTGCCAAAGGGCCTGTAATGAATGTTCAATGATTATTTGATGAAAGGATAATGCAATAGAAAAGGAAGTGTCACAGAGCAAAGGAAGGACTGCTACAGGTGTTAGGACATCTGGCTTTTCATGAACACACTATGTGATATTCAGGAAGACACACCTCCATTTGGGAGTCTTAATTTCTCTGTTTCTAAAAATAGAGAAGTTAATTTGACTGATCACAATGATTATCTTTTCACTCCAGAATTTTATGATGCCAGAGTTCTTTGAACTAGACTTTCCTCAAGTTCTATAAATTTGCCATCTGGGTCACAAAATCACCATGCTTTCCCTCTTTGAATATGAGTGGGAAATTGTTCTGATTATAGTTTTTCAAAGTCAGGCAAGAGAGCATGTCAAAGAAAATAGTACTTGGCATGTTGTGAATGAGATTTTAAACCAAATATTTTTAGACTGTGTTTTTTCTTTGATGTGCTGCTATCTAAATCCTCCTTGCAGGGTTTCCATTTCAGATGTGACTTACAGTTAATAATATGGTAAGAGTCAAGCAACTCTGTCTTCCCCATCATGTGACACAGAAGGGGAGAACACAGGCACCAGGGAACTTGTGATGAAGAAGTTGCTGAGTCCCGTGTTCCTTTCTATTACACAGAGCAGTAAGAATTCTGTTGCCACTTGAAAGAGAACTAATGATAATTGTAATAAGTTCTTCTTTATTCCCAACATGACTGTCAGAATCTGATTAGGACTTTTTCACAATATTGCAACTGGGAAACACAGGCTTCCTGGCATCTGTGGGAAGCTCAGATTCCTGCCATAGAATATATTCTCTTTCCCCTGACTTGGCCTCAGATTGGATATCTCAAATAAAGAAAGTGATCTCCTACTTAAAATGTATCACTATGGAAATATTAATAATTGGTAAAAAATTAAAATATAAGTAAAAAGGAAACATTAAAATGAAAACCACCTAAAATACTGCCATGTAGACAGTTACTCTTAACAATTCCAAATACATGCATGTATTCACAGATACACTTAATTTTGAAAAGGATATTTGCCAATTTATCCTCTAATATCTTTCTCCTACTTACCAGCACTGCTATCCTATGGAATATCATGTCTAACTCCTTCATATGTAATTTTGGTGAGATGGTGAATCTAGGTGTTAAGAAAAACTATTCTTTTTCAATGTTTATATTTCTTTTTTTCTTTTTTTTAATATAATTTCTTTTATTTTTTGGTTTTTCAATTACAGTTGTCCCATTTTTCCCCCATTGCTCCCCCCACCCAGCCCATCCCTTCTCCCACAATCATATCCCTCCCCATTGTCCATGTCCATGAATCATTTATACACGTTCCTTGACTAGACCCGTATGGAGCAGTGTTTCTCAACTCCAGAACTACTGACATTCTGAGCCTAAGATTTTTGTTGTGGGAATCTTAATTGTAGGCAGTTTAATAGCATCCTTGGTCTTCACCCCTAAATGCCAGTAATGCTCCCCCAATTATAACCAAAATTTTTTCCAAACATTGCCTCAAGGGCAAAATTACCCCCAGCTGAGAACTTAGTGGTGTAGTCAACGGCCCTAGAAATAAATTCCAGGCCTCTTATGAAGGAGGAGTGACACATTTGGACAATGTGAAAGAAGGAACTAAGTCTGCATGGCCCAGCACCTTCTGGGTTCCCTGGGGCGTCTGTTTGCCTCCAGAGAATCTATATTATTGTCTGGTATTAGGCTTCTGATACTATATTACCTGGAGCTTAAGTTTTGGTGCCGGTTTATTTAATCAAGTGTTTATCTAAAAAAAAAACTTGGATGATGGTCAAAACGGTACTTCATGGCATGCTTTTAAAATTCTGTAGTTCACTGTAAACTACCATGATTTGTGTGAGTGACTCTAGGACTTGGGATTTTGTGAGTGCAAGCTGCATGGTCATTTTGACCTTAACAGGTCTTCACAGCTTAGGGTGACTTTATCCTCAGGCAACTGATCGAATCTCCATAAAAATGAGTTATAATGGCCTTGGCAGGTGTTGACTCCTTGGGCTCTAGAATGCAAGCTGTTGTAGCTTGATGGTAAACTGTATTCTGACTTGGCTCTGGCAAAGACAAAGAAAAAAAATTGATTAATTCTCTTTGGACATTGCTACAGAGAGATATATTTGCTGCTCATGCTGTGTTTTTTAGCCAGGTGTTCAAATTGGAACTTTGAACAGCACAGGCGGTTGAGTTCCAAGTGGATTCCACTAGTAACTTTCAAACTTGAAAGTATTAGTGCTAGACTTAAAATTTTATAATTCTTTTTGTTGTCTTAGACTACATTCTTGGCAAAGAGCTAGCATCTTTGATTCATGTGCCATGTCTGCATGTTCATACCTGTACCCTCTTCACTACCATCACCCATGGTCTTAAAATGGCTACAGCTTTGTTCATTATACAAGCTCTGACCAGAGAATTAAATTTCAGATGTCCAAACTCTGATGTTACTTATATTAGGATGGTCAATTTTGATGATTGTGGAAAAGATAAAATTACATAGTCTTTTACAATAAAGAGAATATCCTTTCTTTTTGGTTGGAGGCAGAGAAACATCCCAATGAAACTTGGGCAAAACTAAAGGTTGTGAAAGTAGTTAGAGATCTATGCCCGAAACAACATGCTTCTTAGAATCACAGTTACCAGGAAATCAAGAAATGATTTGAAAAAATAGGTTTCAGTCATAAACTCAGAAAGGAGCAGGAGAAAAAGAAAAAATAAATAAAGGAAAGCAAATAATTAAACTTGAGGAAAGATCATAGGTGATGTTATAGACAGATACGAAGAGAAAATGAACATTAGATCTTCAAAGCCACAATAAACCAGTATAAAATAAGAAAAGGAAATGTTTCTTCCAGATCTCATTTATTTTACAGACAATGTATGAAATAGAGGAATTACTTCAGTTGTTCACGAAGGGTGAGTAGGGCCCAATAACTTCTAATAGAGAAAGACAGGCAAGATCTTAAAAATCAGATTACAATTACTGGTCCAAAGTGCAAGATTCAGGAAATTACTGACTTTGAACCATGCGGTTAGTTCAGGTAAAGCTGCAAAGCCAATGTGAACACATGTGGAAAACCATCTTAAGAAAAGGACAACTATACCAAATTTAATATGGAAAGTTTTGACCTATTGAGAAAGAAAAATTGAGAATATTGATATAGAGATCAAGCTTTACCTGGTAATCTTTCAAGGTGACAGTTAATGTCAACAGGCTTGCATATATATTGCCTATGGCTTAAAGAAAAATGCTAGGGAAAAATCCAAGGGAAGACACAGACTCAAGGACCCATCCTGAAGGAAGCCAGGCAGAGAGACAAGTAACAGAATTCAAGTCTGATCTGACTGTCCAAAGAAAGATTACCTCTTGGGTAAGTTTGAATTGTGGAAGCTTTCAGCAGCCAAATAACCTTGATATTTCTCCCTATGGCAGACATCAGAAAGACAAAATCTAGAGACACATGAAAGAAAAATAAAGTCTGAGTCAGAAAACAAGGAAAGAAAGAGACATTCAAACCCAGCAAATAGTGCTAGTTCAGTAAACTAGAAAAGGAAGTGATGTAAGAATCAGGTCAACTGTTTAAGCTGAACTGAACTTTTCTAAAATAAGTAGAGGGACATCAAAGGGAAATAAAGAACAGAACAGCTCCATAAAAGATATGCACAAGATAGGTCTGAAACACTAAAAGCTTCAGGGACACAAGGTCTTGGTGGGCACACAGCAGAGGTATTGGTCTTTAATGGACTCTGGAACACAAGCTTCAAAATTTCAGCAGCAGCGTTCATTCAGAAATCTGCTGAAGGTGATTCTGCAACTGAACAATTGTCCTTATTCTACCTTCACACTTAATTTTAAAAAGTGTAGATCAAAAATAATTTTCACACAACTGTAAAGGTATTGCTTTGCTGCCTTTTTAAAATATTTCAGTGTTGCTCTTGAGATGTTTATTGCCTTTCTGATGTTGGTCACGTGTATAAAATCTGTGTTCATCTCTCTGGAAGGTTTTAGAATCTTCTGAAATTGCATATTAATGTTATTTAGTTTGAGTCAGTATTGACCCATCGTGTTGAACATTTATGTACTCATTTAATCTAACAAATCCTTTTCTTAATTTTTGGGAAATGTTTAAAAATTTTTTAAATTATTATTTTCTCTTGCTTTGTTTGTTTGTTTGTTTGTTTTCCTCTTGTAGAACTCTTATTATCTGGATGTTAAGCCACTTGGCCTGGTCCAACAAAATGTCTAATCTTTCCTCCACTATTTGCTCTCTCTTTTTTATTTTCTGGGAAGTGTCTTGAACTTTATTGTTCAGTACTTCTCCTGAATTTTTTATTTTCTATTTTTCATTTCCACAAACTCCTTTTTGTTCTCCAAATATTCTTTTTTATAGAATTTTTTCTTATTTCATGATTCAATAATGTCTAAATATCACAAAGACTGAGCTTTTTATCTCTTCTGCTTATTACTGAATCCCTAGTGTCTGGCACATAGTAGGCCTTCATATATTTGTTAAATGTATCTCTCTAGGGATATTTTTATAGATTTTTGTTTTCTCTGCATAGTCTCTGTTTCCTTCAAAATTTTATTTTCTATTTATTTTGGCTTCTTTCATTGTACATTTGCTGCATCTTGGTTGTCTGTTCTTATTTAAAAGCTCTACTTTGAAAAGCTGATCAGAAGCTTTTTATACATAGGCAGAACTTGTTGACAGTGGGTTTCTTTTATAGGATTAGTCAAATATAATTTTAAATATTCAGTCCCAGTTTTTAACACACATTTAGTTAGATTTAACTACAGAGTGTTCTAAATCATTTGGGATATATTTAAATGTCTAGTTTTAACATGTTCTATCACTTTTCTCATATTCCTGAACCCCTCATAACCTTTACTATAATGTTCTATACAGAGTTAGACCATATCATATGCTTTATCTGTCAATTTTACCTTACAAATGTATTCATTTAATATCCAAAAATTCATATACAAGGACACTCATTGTAGTGTTGTTTGTAAACAACCTATATGTTCATCAGTATGAGAAGTGTAAAATCAATGATGCTGTAGTCATATAATGGACTACAATGCTGATTTTAAGAAGCATGAGGGATGCCTATATGTACTTATATGAAAACATGTCTGAAGTTTGTTTAAAATAAGGTACAAAACATTAAGAAAAATAGGTGGTGTTTCACTTGCATAAAAAATAAACAGGCACAATCTTAATTAGCCCTTTCCTACCAGTAAAGCCTGGGTTGTTGGAGTGGGTATCACAGTTTCTACCTCCTTGGTAACTCATTCTAGAGAATAATGAAAATCATCTTTATGTCCTACATATGTAACCTCAAAATAAATTGTAACTTTTAATTTATATATTATTAAATTTCAGGTACCTTTTCATGTACATATATATTTCAGGTGCCTTATATATATTAACTTTAATTCTAACAACTAACTATAAAGTAGATGCTTTATAATGAAAGGTACAGAGAAATAAATAATTTGCTGAAGTGTACTTTCTAAGATTAGAGTCCATAAATCTGTCTCCAGAACCTATTCTTTAACTACTATGCTATCCTATTTGTTCAGTTTTCTGTTACTTTCTGTCCAAAGCATTTCTAGTAAGTATATGACCAAGATGGTCAATTTTGATCCCTTTAAAATTACAGTTGGTCTTTTCTAAGAAAATGAGTTTTTAAACCTTTCAACCAAACTGCTATTTACTCTCATATCCACTGTTATATCTTTCTCTTTACTGGGTCAGGCAAGGTACGTCACGCGCAGAGGCTGCGCGCAACGAGGAGGCGGTCCAGAAAAGATCGAGGCGGAAGCAGCGTCAACAGCAGCAACAACGGCCATCTGCCTTCACCTGTACCAAGTGCGGCAGGGATTGTCACTCCCGAGTCGGACTGCACAGCCATTCTCGGCGGTGCAGATAGACTCTCAAGAAGCTATGCCATCGTCTCTCGAGACAGACGGCTGCCGACGACGACGATTTTATTTTTATAACTGCATTCTTACAAAGCCTTAAATTCTATACATATGTTTCTCTCACCTGGTGCTGACAGCAGCCAAGAAACATTTGTACACTTGAAATCTACTAAAAGGGTAGATCCTAAGTGTTGTTGTCACTACAAAAAAAGAAGAAGAGAAGAAACAAAAATGGTAACTATGTGAAGTGATGGATTGATGGATATGTCAATTAGCTTGACTACTAGTGATTACCTCACAATGTATACATACATCAAACACGAAATTGCACACCTTAACTATGTACATGCAAATTTTATTTGCCAATTATTCCTCAATAAACTTGGAAAAATCCACATTTGTGCTTATACTCTTCTTTCCTACTAGCTAGAAATATAGTCAGTAAACTGCCAGAATCGTCTCAGCATGGGCTCAGTCTCACTCAAGAAATATATTCTCTCTATGCCCTCCCCTTGCCCTCTGAATTATGCCAGAGTTCCTTCTTAGGGTTTCTAGAGTACAATTTAATCAAATCATAATTATGCAATAGGACTGGCATGCTGAAATTATTTCATCCTTATAACAGTAAATAAAATGTAGAAAACTGCCATCTAAAATCTAAAACTAAAATCTTTAGCTCCAGTTCCAGTTTTCATATTTTAAAACTTATTTTATCAGGGCTGGGGGGGGGGTGTTTGATTTTTAAATGTCCTAAGAGCCTTTGAAATGACCCTGTATATGCTCACTTTATCCTTCTGAGTCAATACCTGGCTTTTCCTCAGCAATGTCTCCTACTGAGAGAGGGTCCCCTTGCATTTCTTTGATCTTATCTGGGGGTCCATCTCTAGGTTCAGTGTGCCTTGTTACTCTGCCAAGTGCTGACCTGGGCTGGAGCCACGTTGCCTGCAAATGCAGAGAGCAGGAAGTTTCTGGGAGGTCACCAGCCAGGCCCTCAGGCACTGACTGGCTGATAAAAATGAAAGCTCAGTTCTTTTGCTTTCAGTAGGGACAAATTCTGAGATAGGAAACATGCAACACCTACAACTTAATCTAAGTATATTTTCAAGTAACAATATTCCCATTCATGGGTAGTGATGGTGCAGGTAATTTATAACAGAATATTCTTAATTTGTCCCTCCTGTCATTTATAAAATAATTATAAATGTGTAGTAGCAATGACCAGATTATCTAAGAACTGTGTGACACAGAGGCAGATTAAGGTTGGTTGAGGCCATAGGTGCAGAAGAAAATATTGGGCCCCCTAAAAAGAGAGAGGGGGGGGATAAAAATACATGTTAACCGTATTTTATACAGCATAATAATGAAACCATACTTGGTGTCATTAGAAAAAAGTGTAAAGTTGAGATTTTGTGGGGCCCTTCAAAAGCTGGCGCCCAAGGCATGCACCTGGTGCGTCCGCCGTTAAATCTGCCGCTGGTGTGACCATTTCAAAAAGTGTAACATACATGTAATTGAAATACAAAAAGGAGAAGGGAAAATAGAACACAAGAAATATTTGAAGCAATGATAACCAAGAATGCTTCAAAAATTAATGACAGGCATCAAAACACAGGTGCAGGTAGCTCCAACCTTTAACATCTAGACATACCATGTTCAAAATGCAGAACACCAAAGATGAAGAGAAAATCTTCAAGGAAACCAGAGAGAGAGAAAGAGAGAGAGAGAGAGAGGGAGAGAGAGATCTTGCCTTCAGAGGCCAACTGACTGAGGTGCAGAGGCTCGGGCAAAACTATGAACAGTAAAATGACAACAAGCTCAAAACTATCAATGATTGAACCTAAAAGAAAAAAGAAAAAACAAACTGAGCAAACAACCAGAACAGGTTCAATTCTTTGTCCACGATCACCAAGACTCTGGTTTGAGGGATAAAGAAGCAAGCCAGTGACTCTCAAACCAGTAGGAGATAATTAACAGGTGAATCATGGAAAAGGGGTGAGGAAATGACATTCTTCAGCTCCTCACACATATCTCTGGGATCAAAAGGAGGAAGATTGTTGTCACCAAACACAGAGAAATGGGAAGATGTAGCAAGATAACTTTGCAAATAAGTTGGAGAAAGACCTATAACTAGATTACTCTTACTTATTCACACCCTGAGTTAAGTAGTTAATTGCATTAGATTATGAACCCAGATTAACCGGTAATGGAGAAACGGGGTTGGGGGGGAGAGGGAGCTAATCGCGTTAGGGAGGAGGAGCTAATTGCATTAGTATAAAACCAGTTTTCTTTGTCTACTTTCGTGTGCACATTCTCCTGGCTAGTGGTGTGCCCAACTCGTAAACACCTCACTTTGCTACTAAAGTCCTGTGTCTCAGGTTTTATTGTGAATGTTTCTCACACTGGTTACCTGTGCCCACCTGCGACATTAAGAATAGTAAAGGAAATGGAGAAGCCAAAGAATTTATATGCATGACCCATAGACATGAACTAATAGGGGGAAATTGCTGGGGGAAAGTAGGGTACAAGGGGGAAGGGGTAAAGGAGAAAAATTGGGACAATTATAATAGCAAAACCAATAAAATATACTTTAAAAAAAAGGGAGTTCTTAGGGAAATATGACAACAGAGGAGGCAAAAATAAGGACACTGAAGAAATGTTCTGCTTCTTTAAGACATTGTAACAGAAACTCTGGGCTGCTCGGATTGAAACAGAACCCACAGGCTGTTTAGTTAGGGGCCCGATTGCCTGCCACCAGAATTACAACTCTCAGTACTAGAGTTTGGTGAAAAGAAAAAGAATTGTTTATTTAACAGTTAAATAGATATAGATTATTTGCAGATTTCTGCTGTTGAGTCTAATGTTCTTTAAAATACCCACAAACACATAGTTCTGCCTCCCCCTACTAAACCAGGCCAGCCTTAGAAAAGTCAGAAACACCGTTCCCCTACCTCCTAGACACAGTTCAGCTTTACCAGTAGCTGCCAATCACTCAGTTCTGATTGGGGAGGTCCTTTCTGTGCTGTGGTGCCCTCCAGCTCTCAATGCAGGACAGCGTGGATTCTCAACCTCCTTGTAAACTGCCTTCTTCCTGCAAACCACGTGGATCTCCTTACCTCAAAACTGCATGGCAAGAGCCTCTTAAAGCAGCCTGGAGAGCCCTCTCAAAACCGCATGGAGAACTCAGCTTCTTTAATCTGCATGGGGAACCAAGCTTCTCCAAACTGCATGGAGAAGGCCCCTTCACCAAGCCGTATGGAGGGGGCGTGAGCGAGAGCAAGAGCGAGCAAGAGCGAGAGGGAGCAAGAGAGAGAGGGAGAGCGTGAGACCGAGAGAGCGAGTCCAAGTGAGAGAGAGTCTGAGTGAGTGTGAGACCCAGCAAGAGCGAGTGAGAGAGAGCCCAAGCTAAAATGTCCGCAGCTGCTTATATATCCCTGACTGTGTCCTCTGACGCAGTGGGTGTTGCAACCAGTTCTGACCATTCACAGAACCCTGCACAGGCTCTGTAGGCTCCTTCAGTACCATTCCACAGTTCAAGACTCCTCCCATCTTCTTGGGTCTTGGAAGTATCAAAGCCATTTTGCATAACAAATACAGTAGCAACTAGCCCCAGGCATGCACAGGCGTCTCAAAAGCTGCTTCCTTTTCCCCATCCCCCAGTCACAAACTCTGGGGTTTGTTTTTGGACACCCCCTGTTTCTGTAACAACATCAGCAGGAAGATGTCAGAAGCCATTAGCCTGAAAGCAAAAGTCTGATTAAATAATTTTCAATTGGCGTTCAATCAATTTAAGTAATGAGTGGCAAACCTGGATCCCTCAATGTCCAACATCTATTTCTATGTTACCTTTTTAAAATGCACTCAGAGAATTCTCCATGGAAAGGCTTATTCTTCAATGAAAAATAAATTTCGAGAGCCTTATCTCCCATAGGCTGAAGGACAATTAACTAATTCTAGCCTCTAGCTGTCTCATCTAAGTGGAGGGAGATAAAATTTAAAAAGATAAGAAGCATTTGTGAAAGTCACCATCCAAGGACATAGGCCAACCAAGAGAGTGAAGTTTCAAGGAGCAGAACATTTCTCTGGTACTTTCCTGGAATACAGAATAAGAAGACAAATTAAAGAAATAACAGCTTTCTTTGGCAGCTCTAAAGGTTTTTCACCAGACAAATCCATCGTGAGCTTTAGATCTTATGTACTCCACAGAGCTAATCTGGACAGTTTAAAAAGAAGAAAACATCTCAAGGCAAACAAGAAAATTACTTTTAAACTTCATCTCTGCATAGCAATTACAGATCCAATGTAATATTTCAAACCATGTACTATTCAACAAAACGTATGCCGAGGATTTAAACCAGTATGGTACTCTTATTTTCCCAAGAATACTTTCCCCCAATAAACACTGAAAAGTGTGTGAGGAGGGCTCTAAGGAACTAACGCCTACAATGTGTTTCACTTATTGTTTCCTGATCCATCATAATAGGGTTGTTTCTTACCCTACAAAAGCCTAAGCTACTCAAGGGCCAACCTATATTGTCCGGTTCTTTTACCCTTCCACACAATTCCTAGTAAATTCTCTGCACACTGATGACTCAATAATGACCTGACAACTGGTTATATTTTAAATCCATATATTCCAAGCAGAGACATCAAGTGGATGAGTTCTGGCTGAACAAGTGCGTTCTTCTAAAGAAGGGACATTTGGGAAATATATCTGTAAGAGGCAGTCAAGGGTGCCTCTTTCTCAAAGGGCAAAAGAAAAACCCTGAAGCCAGTTGCATATCAGAAATGGCATCCATTAATCTCCTTGCCAAGTAGCATCAACTAAAGAAGCCCTTGAAAGGAGTTGCCCTTAAGAATGGAGTCATGCTTTAATGTGTTTTGTTTGGAGCACCTTGCTTTTAGGAGCTAGCACCTGCAGCAGACTGACAGAGATGCTGCTTCTGGGAGCAGATTGGGTAATGATACCAAAGACATTTATGGCTCAACATTTCAAGAATTAATTTACAATGGAAATGGTTCTTAGTCCAGTGAATACATCATGGTAGTGAAAGATTGACTCTCCCAGTTTATCAGCTATAAAGTATGCAGCCCAGCTGAAGTCCTTTAGAAGGCAAGCATTGCAGACATTACTCACAGTTATTTGGGATTCATAATTCACTAGGAGAATATTTCAAATATGAACATATATGCCACTATACTAAAAACAAGAGCAAAAATCTAAAAAGGATTTAGAGGGAGAGATGAAAAATAAAGGAATGTGTTCTAGGTGTCTTTGTGTTTTAACATCTTACCAAAAATATTTTCTTTATTTAGCTTCTCTTCATCACTTATAGCAAGACTATTATTTTCACTAGAAAGATAATTTTCTGTAACCCTATTAGAAAATTCTTATGAAGTGTATGTCCTCATGTCGTTTTGTGGATTTTATTAAAACTTCACAAAGCACTCATTTCTAGCCTTCAATAACAACGAATATTTACCCAGAACTTCAGGAATATTCTTCAAATGGCTCTAAGTACCTGTTTTTTTTTTTTTTTTTTAAATAATGATACCATGGTAATAAAGCTACATTTAAATATTGATTATATTCTTGGATATATATTAAGCTTGTCTTATAATTGCAGAAATTAACAGAAATTAAATTTATGCAAAAGGAATTAACATAAGCTATCATACTGCAGTGAGCTAAAACCAATAATTGTATTAGAAGGTCAGCAGAGATGGTGGAGTTACAAGTATTAGTACTTATTCTCAGCCCTGAAATGGAGTTGGAATATATTCTTTAATTGAGATTAATATTTTTTCTGTGTCTTTAAATGAATGTGGTATTTCTTTAAAATGTCCTGAGTATAAATAACATGTAGGGTGTTACAGTTCTATGGGGATGGTCTGCACTATCACTGGGGCAGGAGGGAAAGAGATATACTTGCATTAGCTTGCACAGAGGCTTCTCTGTACAAGCACAGGAAGTGTGGGAAGTATCCCCGGGCCTGCCCTCATACACATCTCCCTTTCTACCAACCTATCCTTATTTCTTATGGTCAAACCTAATGAGAGGAGACACACCCGTGAGCACACAGCCCAGGAAACATTAGGGCTGCTTTAAAAAGTAAGCTCTGTAAAAGAGAAATTACTGATTGGATAATGGTGATATAAGAAGAGTAAATATAAATTGCTATGCACTGTTTGTTTTTCTTTATCATATTGTCCATTTAGAAAACTTGGAGAAAACTAAAAAGAAAAAAATACATCCAAATACACTGCCATTCTTTCTCTATTAATAGCTAGAAATGTATAGTTCAAGTACTGCAGAATGTTGCAACATTATAGAAAATGCCACTACTTTTGAATGAATGTTCACTGGGAGCTAATATATAAAGTAATTAGAAAACATACCACCAATAAAAATATAAGTATTTCATATAACTTACAAGCAGGTGATATAGCTCAGCGAATAAAACTAGAATGGACATACCAGAAATACTCAAACCTTTGTCAATGTTCCCAAGTGCCACAGTAAGTATAACACATGAAACCTAATACCCATGATTTTAAGAATTAACCTCCAGAGAGGATTAGACTAACAATTAGAGTCCTGTGTATTTAAGTTTCAGTGAGCTATGTCTTGTCACTCTACTTTTGTTATTCATTGATTTAAATAAAGAAAAAGATGATTTTTCTATCATACTCCAGTAAGAATTAAAAATTCTCTTCTCTCATATTTTCAAATAGCCATATAAATCTAGACAGACTGAAGAGCACTGTTTGCAATATGATTGTAGATCACGTACATCAATCACTGGTATATGATTTCAAAGTGTAACCCAGATATCTTTCTCTAAAGATTACTAGAAAAAGGTTTTCATAGCACTTGTATTAGTCTCACATATATTTATTAATATTTCATAATTTAAGTTATATTGTGAAAAAAGCATTAAAATTATATCTTCATGTATTAATTCAAGAATGAAAACCAAAGTTCAGAAGAGAAATAGGCTGGAAAGATACAGTCTTTGGTGCTGAAAGTAAGATTTTATTAAAACTTTTAAATTAATCAAAATAAAAGGATTAACATTTTAGGTAATTTATTTAAATAACTTTAATGCTAGAGTATTATATAACTTCCTATATGAACATTAATATCTGCAAATTCTAGAGTTTGTCAAATGAGTTTGAAACAATTTGTTTTGGAATTTTAATTAAATATTTATTGCTAGGAAGAAACAAAAGAAAAAAGAAAATTTAGTATAGTCATATTTTCTCTAGTTCTACCTAACCACAAGCTCTGGTTATGGTATTTAATCTAACACGACTGTTAAAATACCTTAAGTTAAACTAGACTATGGGCCAACTGTTTGTCAGATCCCTAGATTAAGAATAATTTAGCATATTGGGAAACATTTTTCAGAATCCCCTCCCCAGCAGTTTGTATAAATTCTGCTGACCACTAATAAGTAAAATTAATTATCTCCAGGTATGGCATCTGTTCTATGTACTAAGAATTGATTTCAGAGCTTAATAAATCTTATATATATGTAGTTATATATATATATACACACACACACATATATATATATATATATATATATATATATATATATATATATATATATACAGCTTGCAGAAGTGATTGGGAACTGCAAAATAAAGCACAAAGAGGGTAAGTGCTTGATCAGTTTAAAAACTGGGAACTGGTGACTTGACTCTTTTACTTCACAGCTCATTCACTTAACTAACCTATACACATAACTTTCTATATTCTCTAAGTTGAGTCAGAAAACTACCAAAAACAAACAAACAAAAAAACATGTGAAATGAAAGAACTCTTAAGCTGTGGAATCACATCTTGAATTCGGCTAGCTTCACTAACATGCTCTTTGTGGTCATCAGGAATCCTAGGGACTTTATACCAGTCAAGAAACAAGATGGCGGAAGAGTAAGTGGAAGCTATACTAACATCCTCCCAGAACTAGTCTGGATTTACAACTTAATTTTGGAGAAATCATCTGGAATAACCAACCGAACACCAGCTGGAAGAAGTCTTATAACCACGGAGAGACAGAAAAGGCCGCTACATCACAACGTGACCGGGCATAAGTTTATGATCTCATTACCCAAGTGATTGTCTGTACGTATAGGCCTCACTTAATCCTGTCTGCATCGCTGCCTCCTGAGACTCAATGGTTTGGCTGAACTAAGAAGCTGGGTTGGTGAAGAACGGGGTGGTCTGTGGGCTTCACTTTAAAACTGGTTTCTCTTTTCTGTCCTAATGGCTTGGACAGAAAGAGCCCAGATGTCTGAGAGGGGGGAAACCTAAACTATTTCCCTCAGTCCAAACTAAGTATAATGGGAAAAAGGGTTTTGGACAGGTGAGATGTGCCTGGCACACCTTCTTCTAAAGAAGCCCTTCTTTTCCCTAACGTGGGACATTGAAAAATTAATACCTGCCTTTTGTCATCTAGTGGTTACGGATTGAATGATGTCCTTTAACCCTGTTGCCAAATCTGTTGCCCCAAAAATATAACAAGGATGCCAGCCTGTTAAACCAAGCACGCCATTGTCCGGAGACAGCCAACCGACCTGGAGTCTGCACGATCCTTCCCCATGTGGGAAGGTCACCCTCCCCCCCACTCCCCCACTCTTATTAGGGATTTCTGGACCCAAGGGTAGGTAGGACGATGACCATGTCCAGCTTGAAGCAGCTAGAGGAGCTCGAGACCTTCGCCCATTGTCCTTTATAACATTATAAAGGGTCTTAAGTCTGACAGGGAGGGATTGTTATTTTTTATTGTTAAAATAATTAATTAATTAATTTTTTTTAAAAAAGAAGAAGAATATATGAAAGGGTGAGGCAGGAGAGCTTGTATGTATGACCCATGGGAATGGACTTGGGGAGGGGAGACTGTCGGGAGAGGGGGGTGCTGGGCGGAGAGGAGCAAAGGGGAAAAAATTGGAACTATTGTAACAATAGAATCAATAAAATATACTTATAAAAAAAAAAAAAAGAACGTTTAACAGTTCTGCCCCAGGCAGTTTTACTGCGATGCTCTATTTTTGATTGGTTAAGCCACTCATCCTGTTTGACATTGTTGTGTGGTGTTGCTATGCTTGCTTTAACCAGCTGTCACCTTCCAGCCCAGAGGTGGGTGAAATGACTCTTATTTATATATAATTCTGAAAGGACTTTTAGATACTTTGCGTTGGCAATATGTCAATGCAAAAGACATTTATCATTCTAGCACAGTAAGCCTGAAAGACTTTCAAAAGTCTTCATGTAATTTTATTAAAAAATATACTGCCAGTCAAATGTTGGCAGACTGTTTTGATGCAATTATTTCTGACTCTATTATTAAGCCTGTGATTGTAAAGAGATGGCTTTTGTAGCGGATACACATTTCTTCACGTTGAATTTATTCTAAATTTGTATGAGGCTATTTGTATCATATGTCCTGTCTCTCAGAAAGGGATTATAACATTTAAAACAGGATGGATGCTCTGATCTACAATTAGAGCTGGAAAGAAGTTTGAATTCCTTCAATACATATTCTATTTATGTATACAAATTCATATGAGAATATAAGAATTTATTCAGTGAGCATTTATTTTTATCTATTTCATGTGCCTAAAGCAGTACTAGGTGCTAGGGAGAGAGAAAAATAGTTCTATATTCAAGAAACTCATAACCACTCCAGTAGAAAAACACACACACACACACACACAAACCTCCCCCAAAATACATTTCTCCTCAAATATACCAATAAAGTTGGTGAAGTATTACTTATCTAGGGAATTACCTCAATTCTCCTTATCACTTTCCTGTGTGAATAGGTCATCTTGCCAGATGCTATTATCCTTATACATGGAATGTAAAGCCAACCAAGTAATTTACAAAGTAACTTTAAAAGTCAGTAGTTCTTCAAGGGGAAAAGAAAGGGGGCCAACCTCATAGCAGCTAATCTCTTTATTATCATGCACACAAAACATCACGTTAACCAGTTATTTTACTCAGACTTTTATTTCTCAACAAGTCAGGTTAGCATTTGGACATAGCTTGAATTTGATTAAAAGGCATTATCTTCAATGATAAGTTAATACATTCTTATGTTCAAATTATGTGTACTTTGGAGACAATCTTTCAAAACAAAGGAATATTTATTTTATGTTAGCACCATTACTTAATTGCAGCAGTATAAGCTCAATAGAATTAGGATTTTCAAATACATTATTATATGCAATATATTTGTTTAAGAGAATAAAATTTACTTTTAGTGAACTTGATACGGTATTAGAATATGTTAGTTTTATATCACATTTTAACTGTGCACAGAAGGAAACTGTTAACATTTAATTATCTGTGAAATATTTTCAAGGAGTTAGCTTTGATGTGAAAAAATAATAGTTACTTAGAGAACTGTAATGCTGTAAGCTTGAGACACCCAACCCAATGAAAATTCTTTGAATAAAAAGAAGAAAAACCACCACAAATAGTATTTAAAATGGATTTCTGATAATATGAAGCTTCCATTTTCTTCATTTTTTACTAGGTCTCATTTATTTTGATATTTACCTGTCTACTATACTACCATTTATATTTTAACAAGTCTGCATTGGCAACCTAATTACCATTCCCTGGTAAAAATTCAGGCAATAGCAATTGGTACATGCTTAAGCTGAGTTAACTCATTGCTATTCATATGGATGAAAAAGTAAGGCAGTCAAAAAAGTGTAAAGTTTTAAATGTTTGGCGGTGACATATCATGTAACTTAAACATTTGGTTGACTGGATTTCACTCTCTATACCCAGATGGCTGGCATCAGGCAGACACAAATTCAGTGGTTCAGTCAACAACTTTAATTGAGAACCACCCCTTGTGTTGAACAACTCAGCAGGGGCTAATGGACAACATTACCTCATGTATGGACTATTGCAATATCCTATTAATTAGCCTTCCTAACTTTCTCTTCTCCCCTTTCCAAACTACCGGAAAGCTAAAACACTATTTTTAAGATCTTAGTTGCTTGCTCAAAATACTTGCCTTGCATCAAGTTTTTACTGAACTCTGTAGTTGCTGCATAGGAGGGTTTATAAAAACCCCACTTATAAATTAATTATGTTACATTTCTCTCTGTATGTAAACTCTTCATCAGCTCTATCTTGGAGTAGGTAGTACTCATATCATTGAACTGTTTATATGCTTAGTTATATATTATGCATATGAGACTCTGAAAGCAATTCCAGGGACAGTAGTTACTCCATAAAAAGAAGTAATTTTTTTTATCTATTACTGATCAAAATTAATAATACATGTAAAACCCAGTTTCCAGTATAAAAGAAGTATTGAATAAATGTCTTTTCTTAAACTTATTGCTTAGGTCAACATTCCTTGACCCTAAATTTCCAATGACTGTACGATATTTAATTTTAAAAAGAAACGTTTGGGGTAAAAAATGAACCATATTCCATTAAATGCAAGCAAATGTTATAAAAATAAAACTAGGTTAATAAATTACAGTGTGGAAAATTACGCTTATTGAGAAAATACAAGTTGTTTCTATTGTTATTTCTACTGTGATTATGAAAATTCCTTTTTTGTGTTATGTTCCTGACAAACTAAATTAATTGCTTTGAGAAAAAAGCAAAAATCATTTTAAAATTTGCATGCTCATATATATACAATGTCACAAAATGGGAATGTAGAAGATGAGTTAAATTTTGTTCATGTGAAGATTGCCATTAAGGTAGAGAGGTTCAGTTGGCACCTAAAAATTTGAATGGTTTTCATAAGAAAATCTTGCAGGTTAATATTTGGAGGACACTTAATGTAATTCCTTTAGTTGCAGATATACTCAAGCTAGCTCATATATAGGATTCATGAAGAGTAATAAGGAAACCTTTTGGACACAAGGTCCAGGAGGATGTTTCTGGAATCAGGATGGTTCCAGAGATCCTCATATCAGGCACTTATGAGTTCTCATCCTAAATGATGAAGTCTCAACCATTATACTTTCTTTCATTAATTATCATTTTTTGAGTATTTGTTATGTATTAGGCACTAAGCTAAGAATATCATATGCCTTATATCATGCAATCCTCACAATTTCTGTAATTTACATTCTACTGTTATCCACATTTATAGGTAAGAGGACAGCTTTTGGGAATTTAAGAAACTTACCTAAGTTCCCTCAACTAATAAGTGGTAAATTAGTAGAAATCAACTTCAATTTTTGTCCAGGCCCCAGATCTACTACAAATAGTGGGCACAGAGTGGGTGCTATGCTCTAGTCTGACTCTTGATTCACTCTATTCATCTACCAATGGGCTTCTTTGGTCTACATAACTCCTATACTCCCCCATAATGCCATTCTGTGCATGACTCATCAATCCCTTCAGACTCATCGACAGTATGAACTTTCAATTGAAATCTCACTATTAAATGGTAATTTACTTCTCTGAGTTTGAACTCCTAAGAAAAAAGAATATGTTTATCTCAATGCATACATTTGGAACAAGCTATGCATTTCATAAATGTAGATCAGTCTATAGATTGGTTGTCCTCTGCTCAGCTCTTCATCTCTAACTGATTAACAGTTAATCATGCCAATCAGAGGCTGTGGAAGCTGCTTCCCTTAGAAAAGGTAGAATGAAGCAATGATAGAAACCACAGGAGAAGGTAGAAGGGTGAAGCTATGAGAGTAGAAAGAGTCCACCGTAGACAAAAAAAAAAAAAAAAAAAAAAAAAAAAATGGCCACACAACAAAACCTTGAGACAATAAATAGGAGAAGATTGGCCAGAATAAGAAATGTCAGTATACAAAATTAACATAAAACAGAAAATTAGAGAACTAGGAAAAAAATTAAAATTGTGCTCAGGAAGTCCATGAAGGAGAAAGTTTAGAATATGAGAGTTCATTTCACAACAAATGCTTCAGCAATATCAATTCATTTACATACATGCACAAAATATCCTACTATAGTCCAGGGACACAGTGTTGAGCAAGAACACATCCTTGCTTTCATTGTGAAGAATACAAATGTTAGTTATCACACAAAATAATGGATAAGTGCAATTAGGAGACATGCTACAGAGAAGAGGTATACGGTATTTTAAGGTCATAGACTAAAAACACTTGATTCTGCAAAGGAGTTCCAGGAAAATTTGCCTTAGAATTGATGCTTAAGCTGAGATCTAAAAGAAGATTGGGAATTGACTTCATGAATTGAAGTGGGGAGAGGATTGCAGACCAAGAGAATATGTAAAGCTCCTTTGGCAAAAGGCAACCAGTGACTGATAAAAAGTCCCTTACGTGTCCCATGAAAAGAGGGACTTGATATCACCTATAGAAAGAGATAATGCTAGAGGTAGATAAGAGACAGCATGTAGGAACCAGAAGATCATGTTAAGTTTGGTTTATTGTTACCCTCCATGCCATAAGCTGAGAGGAAAATGGAGTGGTTGACATAATCAGATAAATATTGTGAATGGATTTCTCTGGTTGGAATAGACAGCAAAGATCAGAGGGGTATTAAGCAAGGCACTTTGAGTTCCAATTAACAAAGTTCCCATTTACACTGGTTTAAAGAAAAAGATTTTCATTGGTTTTAAAATTGTAAGGCATGGCCAAGAGCAGATAGTCAGGCATTTTAGGATCCAGATATTTAATTATGTTTTCAGGAATGCATCTCTGCATTACAGCCCAGCTTTCTACTATGGTTTTATTTTTAGGCAGAATCTCCCTCCTGGGGTTAAAACGGAGCTGGCAGCCTAGAGTAAAAAATATCATGTGTTCCCACCCTAGCAGAAAAGGAACTTCTTTTTCACTGTCTTTCCAGGAAATATCCCCAAGACTGTCACTTAATGAACACCTCGATCACATGTGCATCTGTGAAACAACTATTATGGCCGAGGAAGAGGACACACTCGAGGTCAGGCCTGAATGACTTGCTCTCTTCTGGAGGTAGGTGGTACAGTCAGTCCCACCTGAACCACATGGCCTGGGAAAAGGAAAGGGACAATCCCCTCCAAAAAGCTCTGGATGCTGTCTCTAGAAGTGGGAGGTCCAGAGAAAATAAGGGGGAACAAGTTAAGAGGATATTATGATATTCCTGGATAGAGATTACCATAGTTTAGATTGAGAGTAGAGATTTAAAGGGTACTTAGGAGAATAAATTCATAGATTTTTGTAATGAATTAGACAAGAGGGTAGGCAGGTTAAAATATCAGGAGTGTATCCTAAATTTCTTGTTTGCATAACTGCTGGTATCATTCACTGAAGAGTTAACACTGAAAGGGAACCAGGTTAAAAGGTAAAGAGAGAGGAGGAATATCGTGAACATGTTTACCTGGAGATGCCATTGAGTCATTCAAGAGATGTCAAGAATATGCATGTCTAAAGATCAGGGAAGACATCTGCACTGGAGATGTAAGCTTGCCCAGCACAGGAACAGGTCACTGATTTGAAGGTGTCTTGACCAAAGATGGTGACAGAGGTAGAGGCAGAGCCAGATGTTGGTGAATGGGTGGAATGGGTGAAAGGCAAGGAAATAGAGACGGCGACTATATACTAGTCATTTGTGGTAAATTAAACGTGATTACAAATGCATTACTATTTCTCCCATTGAAGAGTGGAGTTTAATTTGCTTCTCAGTGATTCTGGGCTGGCTTTAGTAACTTGCTTGACCAGAGGAAGGCAGGAGATGTAATATTCTGGGACTTCCAATGCTAGATTATAAGAAGCCTTGTAACTTCTGCCTGAGCCTCCTGGAACATGTGCTGTGAGGTCCAAATAGCCAGCCCAAACAAAGTGTTCCTGGGCAAACTATTAAACTCCTTAAGACTCAGTGTTCTTATTTGCATAATGGTAAGTGGTCACTCAATATGGCTAGTTGCTGCTTTATTGTGACTGCCAGCTTAATTTTGAATGAAATTAATTAAGCAGCATAAGTGGAGATAAGGTTTGGCCTATTTTTTTTTACAAAGAATTATTTTTATAATATTTTAACACAATATAATGATTTTAATGGTAACTAATTCTTACCATAAGCTATCACTTAACCTGTTTTACAGATATATCAAGTAAAATTAAAAAGAAATACATTAATAATTTTGACCTAGTTTAGACTTTGAATTAAATTCTAGATTTTTGCTGAGCAAATGTACCATATTATTAAACAATTAATCATTAATCACTAAATATCCATAATCAGAATTCTTAAAGGAAATAAATTTGATATCCAGTGCCTTTTGCAATGATGGAATATTCAGTGGTGATATTTTCAGAGGTACTTTGTCATTTGAGTAGAGCTTTTCTGAAGTTGCAGATAGCTTTACTCTAACATCATTCCCAGAAATACCACCTCTGAAAGTCAGAGAATTAAATTACTACTTTAATCTAGTAACTGTGCTAACCCCAAAGAGAAAAATTTAGGAAATACCATTCTCAGATTAAGTATTTGTAGGAATGCCATCTTCAACAAGAATTTAAAGGTATACTATAACCACTAGTTTTATCTGACTTGCATCTTTCAAATGAGAAAAAAAAATAGGAGTGATCAAGACACCTTGATTATAATAAGTAAAGCCACTTGTTTCCAAATAGTACTTCCCAATTTTCATAACCTCACCGTACAGTTTCCTATGAAACGCAATGAGCTTGCATTTTCCAGGCATGAGGAGAAAGGAGTCTTTTTTGACTCAGGTTTGCAGAGAGTAGAGAGAATATTTTCCAAGTTGCTCATAGAAACATTACCGTTGTTGCATCTTTCCACCAGCTGAGGTTAGGTGGTCTGATGCAGGCTCAGTGGTAGCCTCATTGTTCACTCCTGGGGATTTATAGGTGACAAAATTCTCTTCTTACTTGAATATTTTTGCCAGTATCACTTTTTCCCCTGCCACTCTTTCTTGGAGAAGAAATGACTTTTCTGGGTCTGGATGACTGGAGGAACAATTTTGAAAGGCCCTTTGTCAAAACAGTATGTATGACTGCAGATGACATGTTGTGCTGAGCTGTTTTCTGAGTAGACACCAGCCCTCAATGTCACTACACTGAAAAGGAGATTAACTGAGCTACCTGGCATGGAGGCTATTGTCTGTGATACATTGGTCACTGCCTGCATCAAATCCAGACCATTGGGAAACTCTAACTAAATACGTTGAGGCATGATAATATATACTGAGAATACCAAATCCATCTGCAAGTTATAGAAATAACTGCGGTTTGGTAAGAAAGAAAGTTAATTTTTGTTCACTTGAAGTAAAAATTACATAATGTTCTCTGCTCACTTTATTAAATGGAGGTGAGTATGGTAATATGTTTCAAACATGAATTAAAAAAAAACAAAACAAGACAATCTTTGGATAGCTCTTTTTATTCTAATTCTCCTAAGAACAAAAGCAAATTGGCAACCTCTCTATGGAAGTATAAAAGGAGAAAATGTACTTAACATGGTGTCTATAAAAAAAGTGAATAATTCAAACTTATGTTGAAACTATATGTGAATCTCTCCCATGCCCTCTTGAATTCTGTTCACCTCATATTCTCACACTCTCAAATCATGGACAAAGAAAGACTTACCTGTGAGCTAAAGGTCAGCATCCCGTACCAGAGCATGACGCTAACAGAGGGACTGTGGCTACATTATTTTTTTAACTCAACCCCTTTCCTCTCTCTTTCTTTATGGAATAATTTCTATTCTTTTAAGCCTGGTAACTGGACAAGCACACACACACACACATACACACACACAAATCACATCAGAAAGAAGGGAAAAACCTTCCTGAGAAGACAATGATTGCCAAGCAGTATGATTTCACACTCTGGACACTTTGCTTGATTAATATGTGTAGCTACAAACCCTTAGCAATTTTAAACTGATGTACATATTAGAAGATGAAACAATTATTTGTATTTTCCCTCTGTGAACAGCCACTTCAGATGCTTCAAGGATATCGCCTTTTTCTCTCAGTGGTAAACTTGTGAGAGTTATCCCAATGATTGTCTCACCCTAATTTTCCACTTAATTGTTCTATTTTTTCAAGTAATGAACAATAAATGACACATGCCCACCTCTCACACACACAAATACACATGCAAAAACACACACAAAATATGGTTAAAATCAAAAAGGCAGTGAAAAGAAGACAGTTGAAGTCTGCTTCACCTTACTATAGTTTGTGTATGTTTTCTTATTCCAGCACTTTAACAATTCAAAAAAATGAGCTCTATACCTTTAAATATTTTATTGAAAACATTAATACATTAATGTATTAAGATATTGTCAGGCAAGTAAAATAAACATGACTTAACTCATGATTTCTAATGTACTGTAGGCATTAAAATAATGTAATGTACATTTTTATGATTAGACATATGTTGTTATCCTGAGTAATTTTTATTTTCTTACACACACACACACACACACACACACACACGACCTGACCTTATATGGTACAGCACTTAAAAGAAAAACTTTTTTTAGCAGGCTCCCTTGAAATATGATTAAAATGAAAATATGCTTTTTCATCTGTGATACCAACAGGACCTAAACTGAATCTGTGAGATGGTAAATGTTCAGATTTATCCTCTAAGCTAACTTCTGTTATTTTTCATCTCTACCTTAAAGATTTTATGTCAATGACTACTAATTCCATTAGGCGTGTTCTTTCAAAAAATCATGAACCAAAATATTTCTTCATTTAAACAATTTTATTTATGGTGGAATTTTCAAAATGTCTCATATCTTGAAATTATCCACAAAGTACTATTTTGTACTTACATTAACATGTATTTCTTATAAGAAAAGATAAAAATATATACCATTAGGCAGTATTGTTATATTTTTATTTAATACATATAACTAAAGGATTAAAGAGTTAAAAAAGTTAAATATATTTAAATTTTTCTGTAACTGATTTGTTGTTGTTCTAATGTTTTGAAGAAAAAATAAAGATCTAAATACCAGAGATATTTTGATAAGTGATATTTATAAAAAATATAAGTTAAGCATTGCAACAAGCTACCTTCAGTGAATTGCCCCTATCAGAAATAATATTATTAGAACTAAGTATCTAAAGCAAAGAATGAGAAAAAAAGGGGGGAGGAGAAGAGAGTAGAGGAGAAAAAAAATAACTATTAATGACAATGGTCAGTTTTTAAATACATTTTCTTATAAAGTGGCAAGATAATATGTACAAATCTACAACTGAAAGGAAATCTTTATATACAGGTTGACTTGCTTTTGGACTCTTTGAGCATCCTTCCTCTTGTGTAATAGGCCCTCCTGGCAGAACCGATCGAAACTAGATTTTTAGTTCATAACACTTGATAGATTAGCCTTGAACTAGAAGCCCCTGGGGTTGCAGGCTGTGAATCAGTGTTGGCAACTGGGGAGAGAGAAGCTGGGTCCTGCAGAGGCAATCCAGGTTGCTCTGAGTTGGTGATCCGATCCACTATGCTGGATAAGCAATCCAGGCTGGATAAGGAGCTTTTATCTGTGGCATATACTAAGGATACAAAGAGAAAACCATTAAAAAAACTTTTTTTTTTTTTTAAATATATAGGCTTGCTTGTGTTGTTGCCCTTCACACTGTAGATCAGCTCCTTTGACACCCAGGGGTCAGGTGGTCACAGAAAGCCTGATGTAGAAATCTTCAACAAATATCTAGTAATTCACTGGGGGTGAATGTAGGGAGTGAAAAACCACTCTAGTACTATTTCAAGCAAAAGTGCATGTGTGTGTATCTGCTAGGTGGATTTTGAGCAAAAAACTATATGTGTATTTCTAGTTTGCTCTGCCAAGAACTCTGCATATTCCCTTCCCAGATACAACCAGGAAGGACGGACTGCTTTGACAGGCTGAATTGTGAAGTTCAACTGGTCTTTAAACTTCTCTGAAGTCATCAGTTCTTACCATTTGGTACGTCAGGACAGTAGATACTGTCAAAACTGCTGCTCTTTCTGGACCAGACAGGGCTGTTACATTCAGGCTGTAATATAAGACACAAAGGAAAAAATTTGTCTTCAGGTCTTGACAAAAGATTCTCTGCTCTAGAGAGAAGAAGTGCTTGCCCACTAGCTCCCTAAATTGACCACTGTCAATCACCTTCATTGCCTTGATTGGGGAAGGGTTAGTCCTACCAAATTGCAAGGGCACTGAGGTCAACCTCTGTGCTTGGAGAAGAGGAAAGCAGCAGCAGCAAAGAGAAAGGGGTGGGGGTGAATTCAGCAGCAATGTGCATTGGGTTAACCATGCAAAATGGATTGGAGGAGAAGGAAGCCACACTAATTCAGGGAGAGAGCACTTTCCCAGGGCAAAAACACATTAAAACCTGGCAGTGTTGGAGCAAATGCCCTCTGTAAGGAATGCATCAACATCTTCCAGCCAGGCCTCCGCAGAGCAGGGACTGGGGCCCAGTCCATTTATTGCAATTTACCCATTAAATTATAAACTGTGGGGTAGTGGGAGCTTCAGAGGGTTGTATTTAGATGTTAGTGCATGGCAGGGTCCATTGGTGGTATATTTTGGAAAGAAACTAAAGAAACTGAGTGATGGAGAAAACATGACAGATCACTCACAGCCACCTAATCTCACATGGCAACTCTCTCCTTCAGTGCACACCTAGAACCTGGAAGGAAGTCAGATTAAAGTACTGTATTATTTAGCAGCTGTCTATTTCCCAGCATCTTTCTAAATGTGGCACCTCTCTTCTCTTACCTCACCTGCGTCCCCACCCACAACTACCCACAAAATAACCATTGAATATTTGGTTGCCACACCTGGTTTATACAGATTTTTGAAAATAATAGGGTGGCCGAGTAGGTACCAGAGCTGGCTCTTACCATGCCATCGGAGCAGTTGGAGGTGGGGCTGGTGGGCTCCGAGCAGCTCTGTCCTGGCATGCTGTAGTAATTCTCCACCTGCTCCCTCAGCAGCTCCTGCAGGCTCTCGATGTAGCGGATGGCATTCCTGAGGATCTCCACCTTGGGCAGCCTCTGGTTAGGGTTGGTAGTGGTGCATCTCTTGAGCGTCTCGAAAGCCTGGTTGACCTTCTTCAGGCGTCTCCGCTCGCGCATGGTGGCCGCCTTCCGCCTGTCCATGGTGGTGGACTTTCTCTTGCACGCTTTGCAGGCCCACATGAGGCAGTGGCCCGCCTGGTGGTGGCCCGTAGGTGCTCGCACGTGCTCGTCCTCGTCTGAGACTTGCAGCTCTGCTTTGTGCGCCCCGAACGCAGCCACTCGAGGCTCAAACTGGTCTCCGAACTCGCCCTCAGGGGACGGGATGCAGGAGCTGTCGTAGAAGTACTCTGAAGGCGAGAACTGGCAGCCGTCCATCATGTCCATCCTCCGTGGTGAGGCTGGCGGTGCACCTGGACAGCAGCGAGGGGACAGGGGAGAAGCCGGAGCCTGGCGCCTCTGTGGGCCGGCAAACCCGGGGCGCGGCTCCCAGGGCGGTTTCTCCAGTAATTAACAAGGGCAGACGCCTGGCGGCCTGGGTCTGCCTCGCTGGGGTTAGGGCTCTTTATATATTCTTGGGGGACGGAGGCCGGCCCCAGTGGCCGGGCACTATTAGCATATCCCACCGCAACCCCCGCCGGGGCTGTCTGGGCAAACCTCCGCCTTCCCTCTAGAGACAGTTTGCTGTTTACTGCCCCTTCTGACGCTAATGGTTTTACTGCATTTCTGCGGGGGCGGGGAACCGATCCCCAACCCGCGTACTTGCACTCTCTAGATTCACTTAAAGAGTGTCGCAGACAAAAGGAAGGAAGGAAATCTAACCTTGGTCATTGCTCACACAATTAAAAAAAAAATGTTATTAATAGACAGAACTCACCAAAATCCCACCTGCCTTCCCAATCTTGGACGTGAGGAATCACCTTATTTTTAAGCGTTTGTTCTCTTTTTCATGAACTTCAGTTACCTCAGGATTTTCCTTTTTCATGAACTTTAGTTATCTCAAGGTTTTTTTGTTTTGTTTTGTTTCGTTTTTTGTTGTTGTTTTTTGTCAGTGGACCGGAATAACGATTGCTATAAACTTGAAGTGTCACTTTCATTTGGAGTGAATCTAGATTGTTTACAAAACCTGTTTTGTTCTAATGAAATTGCCATTTTATAAGGCCTATGCAGTTGGGGTAGGCGGGGAGCCGTATTCCCTCTAGGTATCTATTCATCTAAAAGGAGGTGGACTCAAAGGCCAAGGGATGGGGGGAAAGTCCCCTCTTCCTTTGCCCCTTCTGCACGTGTTTCCTCGGCGCCTCCTCCTTCCTGTGGGGCCTCTGCTAGACCCCAAGCGGGCCCAAGATTCACAGCCGCCTCTCTATGATTTGCATTCGAAGAAAGTGAGTTTAAAACTGCGAACTCCCTTTCTAGAGGCGAGTCTCCCGTCTCCTTTCTCCCTCTTTCTGCTCTGCCCTGTCATTTCGACAGACTAAACAGCCAAGCTGGGCTTTGGGGTCGCTAATTTTCTGCTTTCAGGCAAAGTAGCACCGTTACAGATGCATCCCAGCTGCCGGCACAGCAATCCTTCTGGGCGCGTGTAAAATTTCCACCCCAAACCCTGAGTAACTTCACACACTCCCGCGACAAAAGCCTTCCAGAAAAGCAATTGTAGAAGGGTCTTTGAAACTTTGGTGGGTAAAAGATGAGAGGGGAGGTCTGTCATTTAAGCAAGTATGGATCTAATAATCGGCTCTTGCCAATACTCCTGCTGCGCTTAACGCACTTCCAGATCTCTTGGTGTTGAGGGTTGCTGTTTATCTACAGGAAAAGCAATTACTTAAGGTTTACAAAAATAGACTAAAGTAGCTTGGGGTTTTGGACCAGGAGGGACTGTTCTCACCTCTCGCTATTGTCAGCCAGTACAGTAAGTGTTGTGGTTCCAAAGGTACGAGTGTGGGCGGTGGGGTGGCTCTTACCTGTTACGTTTCTGTAGAATTATCTTTTCAAAGCAAAATTGACTGGCTAATCCCACGACTGCAGGGGTCAGGAAGTGCTAATTTTTCCAGGTGAGATCTGCTTTCCAAAGTGAGGGCTGTGAAAACCAGGGGTAGGAGAGTGTCAGCCACTAAGGTTTGCTACAAGGTGCTGGTTGCAGTCACCTCTCTTGAGGTTTTGTCATCCCTAAAGCAAAGACTCCACTACCACCACCCTTTGAAAATCAGGCTTCCTTTTCCACAACGGACTCCTTAATTGTCTGGTCAGTGGAAAATTCATCTGCATCTTATGTAGAACTATTATCAAGCAGATGCCTTTGAAATGAATACAGTACCCAGGGCTACACACTAGATAAAAGTCAACTTCCTAAAGGGCCCGGGGCAGAACGGAATGCTGTACCTACGCCTGCAAAAACATTTGAGTTTATGCACGTTGCTGACTCTGAAATAATATATTGGGGAGATATTCTCACCCAGGAATTTTCAGCCAAATCCCACAGGTTCTGGCCAACAGCAATACTAGCACTTTCTTTGGCCATGGAGTTCAGACATCAGAACACTGGCCACAGCTAAACAGAGTTCTGTGCAGATTTATGATTTGGGCTTTCAGATGATTTCTTTGCACCAGGCACCTAATATGCTTTGTACCCAACCCTTCACTGTGGGGTATTTGTAGCAAACAAATAAGACTTTTCTTATCTGCCAACTATATTCTCAACCCTTTCCATGTATTCACTCATCTACATCTTCCAATGATATTCTATGGGAACTATTTGTTATTAGATCCTTTTTATTTTTTTTTAAAAGGGTAACAAAACTTCAATGGATAGGTATTGATTTGCCTCAGGCCACAAAGTATCGGCAGTTAGGCATTCCTTTGTCTAAATTGCACTCCTAAATGTGAATTTTTGTTTGTTTGTTTTCTTCTTACAATTCGGGCACAGTGCGCCAGCTTTGCGCTGCGGACGGCAACTCGCAAAACCGGCGTTCTCGACGTCTTCCCTGCGCTCTGAGTCCTGGAAAGACGCTGTCGCTCAGGAGGCACTGTCAGTAACGCTAATTCTCAGAGGTTAGTGCTGTCTTCGGTAAGGTGATCTCAAAACAAAGTTACCAGAGGGCCGCGGGCGGGCGAGTGGAACTAAAGAAGTCAAGGAAACACAAGCGCGGGGCGGCTTGATAGGACCTGCTTGGGGGAAAACAGGGACCGGGGTTGAGGACCCTTGAGACTCAAGTGCTGAAAACAGGATTTCAGAGCACCAAAATAAAAAAACGAGACAAAGCTTTTCAACCGCTGTCAGGGACGAGAGGAGAAAGATAAAAAATGGGAGGCGGTATACAAAGGAAACCAGCACCTCAAAGGTGCCTGGGGTCCCCCAAATTGAGGGGAAGTTCTGCTGCTCTTTTCCGAGGAGACAAAGTGTGAAAGAAAAATAGGAAACTGGGTAAGTGATATGTAGAAAAGTTTTTTTGTTTTTGTTTTTTTTTAGTGGGGAAGTTGAACAGAGAAGTATGAAAAAAGTTAGAAATCACTTTTAGAAGATGTGCTGGTTATCTGATTGCTCTCTTTTACTCAAAATCAGACGAGATTATGGCTTTGTTACTCAGAGGAAAGAATAAAAATGCAACCTGTTTTCCATTATTTCTTCAGAGAAGTGGACTTCTCACATGCAGAGAAAATTCACATGTATTTAAAATGTAAACAGGTTGTTAGAAATGATGTCCCAAGACTGCTAGGAAAGCCTCAGAGCAGGCAGAGGGGAAGAAAACCAAGTCAAGGCTTGGTGTTGTAAATGAATGTCCACCAAGGTTCTGGTGAAGTAGCCAGATAACTTAATTTTTTAATTTTACATTCTTGATAAAAGTAAATGCATGTTTGATTTTCTTACAAGTTAGTCTTATAAGCAGGTTTTGATTGCATAGACTTTTAAGTAATTAATCATCAAACAGCTTTTCAGGTTTTTTTTTTTTTTTTAAGACAACCTATTTTAGTTTAAACATTATGCCAACAATCCTAGTGTTGATGGACAGACCACACCAGCAAAATGATGCTCAGAAGTTCCTTTTCTAGTAAAATTTGCCCACCTTAGGAATTCTGCATATTTCCCTTAGTTGGAGAAGCAAGTATACATAGAAAGATAAGTACATTTCAATTCTCAACTGCTTCTCCTTGACACCCTTATCAACTCTTGGACAGGCGAGTTGTTATAAAGATTTTTGCATATTATATGGGACTTCACAATGTGCTAAACAATTTTAAACTGTTATTAGCTCTGGGAACCAGGCACACCTAAGTAAACACATTAGTACCTGCCAAAGCTGCTGGAAGAATTTGTGAAGAAGACAGCTGAGGAAGACATTGGCCTTTGCTTGAATTCGAAGACTCCCAGGAGAGATCAAAGGCCCAAGTAAGGACTTTTTGCAGCCTTGAGAGGAAAGAAAGTAGCCAGTTCTTGCAACATTAACTTTGTTCCAGCAACATGGCATAGCCCTCATAGGCCAACTCTGAACTAAGCTTATAAAATTGCTTTCTTCAGAGTAAAATCTCTAGGACCAAGGGTTATCTTTTGTAACACTTCTTTTGAGTTTAAGGGAGTCACTGGAAAGGTCTGTTGGAAAATGTCTTGATGGCTTGTCTCTTCAAGGAAATACCATATTATTGCTAATTTACTAATGCACTAAATTAGGAAATGAGATATTCAAAGTTTAAAATATTTTAAAATACTTTTTTCAGATATGGTGTTCTGGGAAGAAGATTTTGAGATGAATAAACAGGATAAAATATTACTAAGAGAAATCACAAGTAAATACATTGTAACTTTAAGTAAAAAAATGTCTTAAGGCTAGAAGTTACTTTAGCAACCCAAGACTTCTCTGGCCCTCTCAAGAGTAGTTGGGGACACTGAATTTCAGCACCAGATTCCCACCTCCAAACACATGAAAGAGTTTCCTCTCCCAAAAGTTTATATTAGAAATAAGTGGATTTTCACTACTTTCAGGCTTGGAATTCAATGTATGATGACTCAAGTTAGAAAAAGCTGACATTTCATGTTTCACAAACTATTTCTATAGTAATATAAAAAAGAAAATCACTCATTATTTCATACATGATAACTTTATGCCTGCCTCTAAGAAGAAGCTCGGTTTAAATCCCAATTTGCTTATCCTTACCAAGTTATTATATCTTGATTTTCTTCTTCCATTGCTTTGTTCGTTTTGGCTTTGGCCTTAGTAGAGATTGTCATCATTAGTATCCAATAAAAACATTTAAATTGCAAACACACCAAGGATATCATTGAAAAGCCTAACATGCCAGCTATAGCAATGGAGGTCACATGAAGTCTTTGGGAAATATTTGCTCTATTTAACAAAGAGAATTTTATAGGCAAACCTATTCTAAACAATTTCTCAAGTTACCTAGCTTGGAGAGATAGAGAGGATTTGGTTTGCAAAGACTGAATCAAATCTATCAACAAATTAAGTCCATGAGTTGATAAAAGCATTCTGCTTCTGAGCTATTAAAACACACAGTTTATAAATATATGTGCAAGCATAAAGTAAATGAGTTCACTTGGTCAATTATAATATTTGATTTCAATGTGGCATGAATCTGATCTTTAAAAATATAGGTGTATGTATAGACACACATTTCAGGGAAAAATCTCTATTGACTTTTAGGAAAAAGATCATAGATTCTTAATAAGCATGATAATGATTATACCACCTAGACATATTCATACATGTTCTGATTGGATAATTTGAAATGCTTTCCCACTTATTTTTAAATTAAATTACTACTCTAAGGTAGAGTTTACTAGCTAATCTCTCTCAAGAGCTTTTGGAAAACAATTGTCAGAAAGAGCCAGCTTATTCTAGACAATAAGTGTTTCTTCTCATTTCCCAAGGGTTTTGATGAGGAGGAAGTGTGGTGCATGGTGATTGGGAGAACAGGCTGAAAGCTCTTGATATTGCCTTGCTCTGAGTCCTGACTCTATACCTACAACAACTTCTCTATCCCAATGATTCCTTTTCTCTAAAATATTAGATGTGACAATAGTACTTTTCTTGCAAGTTGGTGTAGGATTATATAGTTAATATTTAAAATCCTATAAAGTGGCTCATCCATTGTTGCTGCTGGTCTCATTGTTATTAATGTTTTCCCCAGCCAGAGCCTGCAAAGGCTGGTTCTGAAGGAACTGTGCCTTTAGGTGAAAGAAAAGCCGCCTGGTGATCATTTATATTTACTAATGAAAGATAAAGAGAGCTGACATTGCTTATTTTGTGCCCGCTTTTGGGTAAGCAGTTTACATGGATTATCTCAGTGAATCTTGACAACCCCAGGAGTTGAGCACTCTTCCTGTCGCCCCCATTCTTTTATGAATGAAGAAATGGGCGAAGAGAAGAGCAATTACAGCCCAAGTCTATCAATAGCAGTCTGCATTCAGTCTGGGTTGTCAGTGCCCATGGAGATGTTTGTATCCGCTAGCAGTCCCTTTTGCTCTTCTCGGATCTTTGAGAGGGATTACATGCCAATGTCAGTTTCTTCTGTGAAACTTTCTGTATTTTAAAAGCATTCTAGGAGAAATTAGATGTATCCAGACGCTCAGAAAACCAGGTGTTTGACTATTACTCTGAGGAAGAGTCCTTTTGAGATGGAAAGGGGACAAGATACCGCTCCGTGCCTGAAGGGGGCGCTGCCTGTGGCGATATCTGGAACGTGTGTGTTGCGCGACAGTAAGGTCCAGAATGGAGTGTTAGGAAGCGAGGCTGGGCTGGGAAATACCGAATTCGATTTGAATTTCACATTTTTGAACTGAGGATTAGCTGTTGAGGGGGTTGCGGGGGAGAGGGAAGGAAGCAGTGGGGGCCGGGGAGTCAAATGGAAGATGCCATTTAGAGAATGCAAGAGAGAAGTAGTAATTCCAAAGAAATTGCTCGCCCCTCTCCTCTGCTTTACTTCCCACTGTGATTCTTGGTGGTCGATTCTTCCTGAGGTTACAGGATAAACAAACCTGGCACACGTTGTAAAACCCTCACCCCGAAGAGCTCCTGGGGCTTCAAGCCTCTCCGGGGCTTTGCTATTTGGCCCAGCTAAGAGGTTTCATGTGTGTTGTTGCTGTCCTTTGCCCTCAGCCATTTAACCCTTCCCTCTCTTGAAGCAACGCTTCCTTCAAAGAAACCCGCCGCACCTCAACAGACAGATCGTCCCCTACTTCTATCTTTCTGGTTGGAAAAGTCGCCCAGGCCACACGAGGCCTTGAGGATATTCCAGTCTTCTAGCCACCAGTCTAGTTCAAGAAAACTAGGGAGGGGCCCAGAGCCCGGGCTGGGAGGCCGGCGCAGCCCATGGGGACTCCAGATGAACGCTTTCTCATCAAGGTCCCGGCCTGGAAAGTCGAAGAGGCAAAGTAATTTGGGCTAAATTAGCTGAAGACCTTTTAGAAAAATAAGCAAAGAGTTTTTGTGTGGCAATTTCTTGCAACAATGAGATTTTACTGGATTGAAAATTCAGTCGTTAACTTCGGGTAAGCAAATCTCACCCAGAGCTCCAGGTATAAGACAGAAAGAGAAAGTATGCTGATACAAAGAAAAAGAACAACTTCTTCCTGGATATTCTTCACTTATAGAAAAGTGAAGTTTAAATCACACATAGGAAAAAAAATCTCCTTCTTTTAAATCAGCCTTTAAGGTGAACCCAAATAAGTGGGCTTGTGTGCTGTCTAAAATTTAAATACGGCTCTCCTCAGGTACACATGCCTCAAACATATTTTTTCAGCTGAATCAAAATAGGACCAACTTTATTCATATAGAAACTTATTTTTTAGTATTACAATACCAGGATCCTCTCACATTGTATATACAATACGTCTGTCACTTTACGTTTAAAATATATTTCTTAGGTTTACATATAAAATGAAAGTACTAAGATTATTTACAAAAATACATTGGAAACCACTAATGCTTAAATTAAACGTTCCCACATTCTTTTAGACAGGAATGAACTTTTGATCATGGCACAATAGAAACACCGTAATAAAAGTAAATATATTACAAAACCAACCAAACAAAAACAAAGTAAAGTAAGGCTGCTAGACCTAAGCCACTCGCTGTTCAAAAAAAAAAAAAAAAAAAAAAATTAAAGCCCAAAGCCAAAAGGCTTTTACATCTGAGCCTGCACAACAGTTTCAGGGCGTTTCTTTGTGAATGTCCCCTTCCCTTTCATAAACTACTGGGTCTGGGTTCCTAAACATTAATGTAATGTGACCTAATCCAAAGGATTAGGCGAAGGAGGGAGGGTGGGATCTTCCTGCTGCGGTGAACATCCAGAACGAACACCGTCTCGAGTTACTTCTCCACAACCTCCTCCACGCAGGGGAGTTTGCGCTCCTCCGAGGAAATACTGTCCACGATGGAAGAAAGGCACCGAAGGCTGCTGGAGGCCGACGAATCAATGCTTGCCCCTCCTGAGCTCAGAAAACACACAAACATAGAACCTAAGGAAGGTAGAAGAGGCAGCTCTGCTCCCTGTTCCACGCCTCTTAGGCAACCAGGGAGCACAGTGTCCCCGAGCGCGCGAAAAGAGCGCGCTTATCCCTGGGCGCGACCCTGCTCTGGCTCTGAGCCTTTTCTGCCCAGAGCGAGCAACCACCCCCTCCCGGGGTCGCTCCCTAGCATAGCCCAATGCCCTTTTACTTTACCTTCCTTTGCAGTTATCACGAGCCCCCTGGAATGATCCGAAACACTTGGCCACTGGGAGCTGCAGGTGCGCAGGAAATCCGTACCCTCAAGCTGGGGGGAAAACCAAGACACCAGATTAGGAAAGAAACATGGGTTCCGGGGGTAAGGGTGCCTTTGTGGGGATGTCTTCCCTGTTTCCTTGGGCCACTTGTGCATTTCCTGCCTATTGCAGGCACCCGGTGTCCCTGGGTCACTGGGGGTTCATTAGAGAGGGAACGGGAGGGGCGGACGAAGAAGGGGAACGGGATCAAGGAAACCAACCAGCTGGTTGTTAAATCTCCAAGGAAAGCGTCTAATCAGACTTTGCATTCCCCTGCCCGGGCAGCATCTGGGCTTACATTCTCTTGCTTGGGTCTGTAGTTGAAGGGGTCCACCCCTAGCTCCTGCATTTTCTCCTGCTGGTCTAGCCGGTGTAGCAGGTCCTGCAGCCGCTCAATGTAGTTGATGGCGCTCCGCAGAATCTCCACCTTGGGCAGCCTCTGGTTGGGATTGGCCACAGTCCGCCGCTTCAGTGCCTCAAAGGCCTCGTTGATTTTCTTTAGTCGCCTCCTCTCTCGCAGTGTGGCGGCTTTTCGTCTGTCGGTGGGGGCAGATTTTCTCTTGCAGGTTTTACAAGCCCAGATCAGGCATTGGCCTGGACAATGGGGAGGCTGTAGGCCTGGAGGCGCCAGGACATGTTCCTCTCCACTGCTGTCGCTCCCAGCTTCTGGGGGCATTTGGTCCTGGCAGGGGGATAGGGTACCATCACTCCCTGGATACAAAGGAGAGCCCTCTGCCACTTCTAATGGCTGCAGGGTAACATTTTCCCCGTCCAAGTAAAAGAAATAGGAGCCAGTTTCAAAAAGGTCCATCATCATGTTCTCCTCCTTGGCCTCTGACTCCGGCTGAACTGGGTGATGGGATCAAAAACCCAGAGGAACCACCCAGATGGCATTTAATTAGTGTGGTGACATAAGTCGCCCCAGCTTTATATATAGTAGCTCCTGAAACACAATCCAACTTTTAGCTGTCATGGAGCATCAGCCTCCCAGTGTGGTTACAGCCAGTGCTCTCCAGAACATTTAGTTTGAAAGAAAACTGAGAAGTGTCACCCCCAGAATGATATGACGATCTATATGCAGAACAGGTTAAAACAAAATACACAGAGAGAACACCACAATTTAAATACAGCACTGAATGTTTCCATTGGGGACAGTTCAGATGTTAATCTGCTTATAGGACAACTTCAAAACAACTGGGGATTAACACTGCCCAGTGCCCTCCCACAGGCTCATCTGAATTCTAAGTATAGACCCATGATGAGAGATTTCAAAGGCAATAGCCATTGCTCCAAAATAGCCTGATTAATATCTGCAGAGTGGTTCAGTTCTTTTCTCTCCTGTCTGTCAAAAAGATGCTATTCCTGTGATTAAAACCATTACAATCCTTCAAAGGTTTTACATGACTTTCAGGCTACAGCCTCAGTAGCAGCAGGTAAATCTCTTTCCTCTCTTTTAATAAGGCTATAAAATGGTTTGGGAGCTGAAGCGGGTGGCTGGAGGGCACTCAGATTACTTCAACTGCTATTTTGTTTTGAGGGGTGGCAATCAAAATCTGAATTCTGTGTCCCTCTATGGTGGAACAGTAGCCCCTATGAGGTAAGGAAGATGGCGGCGGTGCAGAGGATGTGAATGCAATACAGGTAATAATTTCTGTTTACAAGTAGCTTTTAGTGGAAACAAAACTCACACCAAAGCTAGATGATGTTTCAGGGTTCACTGTGGCCCCCACTCCAATGTGCCTCTGTTATGGCTCCTGCTCTGCACAGTGTGCTCACAGCTTTTTCAGTGATGTACTCACTGTCCATTGACTCCAGATTGGTTGTTTCATTGGATTCAGAGGAGAAAGGTAGCCACCGAGGCACAAACAAGGAAATGGATTTTTTCATTGCAGCTTCCCTATGGTCCAATACACAAAAGAAGGGAGGCTGGGGAGGCAGTGCAATACAGGAATGAAGGGCAGGGGCCCTGGATTCAAAGGACTCCCTTCAAGTCCTAGCTTAGCTCATTCCTATTTATGTGTCCATAGGTAAGCATTGGAGCTCAATTCCTTCAAGATCATAGCAGTTGCCTAACAGAATTTTGGTGAGGATTCAATCAAATAGTATGCATGTGAAACATATGGGCTATATCAACTGCTTGATGAATGCTAGTGATAAGGTTATGTCAGGGCTAAGACCATTTCTTATGAAGGAGCTAAAGCACAGCTATTGCAGAGGCTTTTCTGCTCTTCTATTTTTTTTCTCATTTATTATTGTATTCTTTTCTTTTGTTTCTCTCTTTTCTTTTTGTTTCTTTCATTCCTTTTTCTTCCTTTTATTTCCCTTTCTTTTTTCCTCCTAGAGTTCAGGAAGGACTCACTCTCCCTGTAAGTGAGCTTTGGAATGGCAGTCAACTTTGGTTTTGGCGTTTATAGTCAGAGCCTAAAAAACTAGATAGAATCCAGCAGACTTCTTATTCTATATTCTACCCCAATATTCTCAATATGACTTCATTTTTTAAGTGAGGAGAGTGAAGACAATGCCAGAAATCAATGGTTGGACAATGTAGGAATGAGCTACATTTTCAACTCAAGATGCTTATTCTAAAAGATAATTCTTCATAGTCTGTTTATTATTTTTATGTTATTGATTTTTAGAGAGTGAGATGAAGGAGGGGGAGAGAGAGAAAGAGAAACATCGATTTGTTGTACTACTTATTTATGCATTCATTGGCCTTGACCGGGGATTGAACCTGCAACCTTGACATATCTGGACAACACTAATGAACTGAGCTACCTGACCATGGCCCATAGTCTCTGTTGAGCCACAGACTTGAGGTGTTAAGTTGACATTTGGAACTGTTTTTATGGTTTTTTTTTTTTGTGTGTGTGTGTGTGAAGCTGAATAATTCTTTATCAAGTTTGAGAATCATTTTTAGGTTTTTGGAAAAGTGGGAAGCACAGGGAAGAATAATAAGAAGCCAATATTTCTTTTGTGATATTTTCTCTTATTTCCACCAGTCCCCTGGCTGCAGGGATGTCAGCAGTTAAGACAGCAGGTTGGAGGCTCCAGCAATGCAGAGTATTGTCTAACATTTATTATAGAAATTTACCCTGTGCTCTTAACCATACTCTATGCTGCATTTTATAATGTGAAGATAACTTGAAAAGTCATATTTAACCAATACAATTATACAGCATAATTGCAAAGATTACTAAGATAAAAATAACTGAAATTAATTTATTCAACATTTTTGGAGTACCTACTAAGTGCCAGATAGCGTCCTGGATGTTTACTGATAGAGCAATAAAAAAATTATCTCTCTTCTTGTGGAGTCTGAATCTAGAAAGGTGAGTGAAATTGACTTAGACATTAAAAAAAGGTGGGGCGATAGCCGCGAAACTGGGGTATAGATGGCCTACATTTTTACCTTTTGAGGCCTGTGAGAATTTAGTCAATCCTAATATCCATTAAATTGATACAATGACAACAGATGTCATACTCTCAAAGGCCATAATGAACATGAAGTTTATAAAGATGAAATCCCTTCAAAAATATTGCATACTCTATGAAAGTTCTTTATTACCGCAATTATGTATATAGAAAAATGAGATGGGAAAACTATTGTTACTAAGGAATTTTGCTGCTTGGATAATACAAGTAACATCTAAGGTGGTACTATTCTTAGACTCACCACTGATTTTAAATTGTATCTGATAGAAGAGAGAATTTGCACATCATGAACTGCTAAAGAACAGGAAAGTGTGCTCTTTCTCCTTTATTTTTTCCCTCATTCAAATGTCACCACTGAAGAAACAGTGAGTTCAATATGTAGAAAGAGAAGATTCCAGAAAAAAGTAGGAAAATCTCTGAGGTGCTGATTAAAAGTAACATCACAGATTGAAGTGACACTTCTTTGTGTGTATTCAACCTTCACTATTGAATTACCATTTATTATTAAGTTGCAAAACCCCTTTCTGAACATTCTGTAGAACTTGAGGTAGTAAAATTAGTGTTGTTATTCATTTTGATCTAAAAAGACATTTCTTTTTTTGTTGCTGTTATTTTGGGGTAAAACTGGGAGGAGAGATAAAAGGAGATGCAGCTTGGGAAATAACCATCTTTTATGAGATTAGGTAATGGGAAAATACTCCATGATTCCAAACAACAAACTAGTGAACTCCTGGAACCAAACTGTTTGCAAACTATGAGATGTCTATAGCTGTAATTACATTATTTCTTATTAGGACTTGGGATCCACAGACCTTGACAAGTGGACAGAACAAGTTTATGTAAACTGAAATCCCCGAGGCTTTAAATAATCCAAATACAATTTTTAAAAATTATGGAAAAAGCAGATCATAACAAGACAATAATAATATTAAGTATCAATAAATGACTTCAGGGGCCTAGAGTTCATTCATAACAAAATATGAAACTAGGTGAGTGACCGAATTGACTTTTCAAATAGTTTGCCACCCCATTATGCTTACTTCATACTTAGTTATTTCTAAGTGCAGTTTTCCCATCATCTCCACAAAGGTTTGAATGTGCCCATTTCTCTCCTTGAGAAGGAGTGGGAGGGAAAGGATTATGGCTCTTTTAGTCAGTGGTGCATTTTAGCTCCGAGTCTTTGGGAAAGTGGTGTATGTGATGGAAAAACAGAGCTTTGGAGTGAGACAGAGTTGAAGTTCTAGCCATTCTTAATTAGATATTCCAAGCCTCTTGATAAGAGATCACATGGCATATATAATCCATATATCACAGACTTTTTGTTAGCATAAAATGAAATAATATATGTTGAGTTCTTGTCATGGAATAACTCAACAAATATTCATTTCGTCATTCCCCTATTCAATTCATAAGGCATCTGGTTGAAATAGCCATAGTGAATTAATTGAAAAACCTAGATCTGATGAGACATATGTTTAAGATAAATTTAGGGGTTTATTTGTGTTGATGGTTTACTGGAAGTGAAAATATTGAAACTAATGACTTCAATCATAGTGTTTCATGATTTACACCCTCAACAAATTTTCAGTTTACTGGGAGACAGACAGTAATTTAAAAATCACACGAAGAAATAACTGAGCTGGGAACTTGTGAGGAAAGGAACGTGGTTCTATATGAGGATATAACAATGAAGAGTTCGTCATGAATGGGAAGCTTGGGAAAGGGTGACTTGGGGACAGAAGTTCCTGAGATGTTGGGTTTGTATTTCTAGGGAACAAAGTTGAAGCTTAGCAAACCTGCGGACTGAGACAGTGACAGTGACAGTGACAGAAAGGTCGAGACAGAAACAGACACAGATGAGGGTTTGTCAGAAACTGGCAAAGAGCTTTTTGTGGGTTATATCTAAGGGATGTGACTACATCATTGCACAGTTGGATTCAGAGAAAGCAGTTTCAGTGGTAGCTAAGAGAGTAGAACCAAGGATGAGGCAGAAAGACGATAATTTTTTCAGAGAGAGAAGAGAGAACAGGGGTAAAAGAAAGAAGGCTTTGGGGAGAGGAAGAAGGAACATGGGCAGAACCTAGCCAATACTGCAGGTAGAAGAAGGATGAAGCAGCAAGGCCAGTGAGAGGTCCCAAAGGATGGAAGGTGAAAGAAGGCCCGCAGACTGAAAGGAAAAATTCAGGAGAATCAGATTAATTCTTTAAACTCGTGGCAGCTGAGTACGTAATATGAACATATGCGCCTGTAACTTACCTAATCTCCAGAGAGTTTGTGCCCAGAGATTCCCAAACACTGTGGTAAAAATAGATATGCACTTAAACTGACAGAACATTCCAGTCACTTCAGAGGAGCCAGAGGAGGGGCACAAACAAAGCAGAGAAAAAGGAAAGATTTTAAAGGCAAATCTTTTAAAATCTCCAGATGATGGCCCTGCGAAGTTATGCAGAGAAATGAGGCTGCTGTGGGGGCAGCCCTTTTAAAACGGTTCCAAAGAAATGAAACTATGATGAGCCAAGGAGGAACCAGAGAAGCTCCTCTTCGGATCTAAGAAATGTGTTTTTTACTCTTTGCTCTCACCCCTAATTTCCTTCCATTTGAGAGTAGAACATGACTTTCACAAAAACCCGTGTTCTGTTCACGTACTAGCTGCAAAATGCTAGTTAAGGAGGCTGCTGCTCATTTCTTAGTTTCTAGGCACAATTTTCAGGGAAAGAGATAATGCATGCTCCTCCACCAGAGAAACATTCCTGGGTGCTTAAAAATGAAGTCCTCTTCATAGTTCCTCATTCTTCCCTATTTTTCCCTCAGATTTATGAATTTTGAGACTAAAGGTTGTGAGCCAGTACACTCTTTCCAGGTTAAGTATTGTTTCCTAGTGGGTTACCGGCTGGCATAGGTTTGCTTAGGATGGGTCCCCAGGAGGTTCAGCTTGTGCTCTAAAGTTAGGAAGATCCCAGGCAAATCAGAAGGAGCTGGTTACCCTTCTTCCCAGAAAAATAGGATAGGTCCTATTCACAAATAAGAACAATGAGCAGAGTGCAGGGTATATAAAGTAAACTTTTTTTTTTTTTACAGAAATTACAGTGATTCCAAATGCAGGGTTTGACATTGGATCTGAGTTTTAGGTCTAGTTCTGCCACTTGCTAATATTTGTCTGTGGGCAAGTTACACAACTTCTCTAAATCTCAATTAATTTGTCCATAAAGTGGAAATAATATTACCTTCTAAAGTTGTTTTAAAGCTTAAAACAATGTCAATGAAAAACAGTAGGTAGTGTCTAGTACATACTAAATACTCTATACAAATAAGCATTATATAATTTAAATTTTGATTGAAGAAAAGAAAAAACATCATCCATCTTACACTATGCCTCAATAAATCATACTATTTGTCTTTATTTTCTATATGAACAAAAATTTAATAGAATATATTATATAATGTAAATTTTGTCTTATATGATTTTAAAAATATAAATATAATACAATGTTACATATATTGGCTCTGTCACTTACAATACTACATAAACATTTTTCCATGATACATACAACTAGTGTTTAAAATGTATAAGATATATAAAATAATTTTTTCAATGTTTTTTACATCTTTTAAAAACTAAATGAACTGTGATATCCAGATGATCCAAATTATAGTAGTGTCTGGTGTTACTAGCTTGCTAAACTAAACAGATGTCTCTAGCATAGAATGGTTAGCCAAGTATTTTGTTACTGCCCTCCAACTTGCTGGTTATGACATATTGTCTAAAATAGTTGGTGCTTTAATGCCTATGTCAGAGCCTAGAGTGACAAATAGTCACCACTGTACAAACATACTTATTTCATAAAGTATTTTTTTACCAGTTTGCGAAAAACAGTTGTTTAACCAGACGTACACACACATTTTACACTTTTTCAGCTTAGACATTTTTGTCTTCAAACAATACATGCTAGTTTTGAGAATATCAAGTGATAGGAAAATACTAAAAGTTATAATATGTTTAAATTGTATATAATTTGTAGCTTTTTAAGTATATGTATTATATGTTTAACATATCACTAGTCACATAAAAAATTAATCATTAAATTTTATCTTCTCTGATTTCATGATCTGGGCTGGATGTGATTGGTAAAGCCATGCTGTATATATAATATAGTTATGATCATTTTATTAAACTATGTAAATAGATTTTTATTTTCCTGTATTTAAGTTGTTATGAGATTTAAGATATTTGAATATTTGACAATGTAAATTCTAGAATTGGTGATTTTAGACTATAGAACAAAAAATATATAAATGTCTTATTTTGTAAACTTATAGCCATTATTAACCATTATTTAACTCAAAAAATAAAATAGAATAGCAGGCTCTGTGTCAAAATCCTTTAAATGAGTGATCTCATCACTATATGCTTTACCAACTATGTTATAAATTATCTTCATTTCAAAGAAAGAAAAAATAAACAAAGCAAAGAGAAATTAATCTACTTGCTCAAGGTCACACACTTATAAACTAAATCCTGGCTCTGATAGCAGTGATTTATATAATCAACAAGGTCTTATTCTGAGCCTCCTTATAGTGGCCAACAAAAGAATGGTCTTCAGTGAAAAAAAAATCTAGAGCAAACTAATTTAGAAGAACTTTGAGTGTTTATTTGCCCACCTGCAGGGTAACTTACATTTTTCTACTAGAGTGGCCAAAAGAGGCAGTGCTGATAGCTGGCTTTTTTCCTAGTAGAGTGGCTAAAAGAGGCAGTGTTGATAGCTATTGGTTGAGATTTGCACCTGTGTACTGTTCCATTGGGAAATAATGATGCAATGGTATTTTCCATGGACACTGCCGTGTACAGGCAGATTGTCCCAGAAGTCACAAAACTGAAACTCTAATCAAAATGCTTGAAACCCACAGCCTATTTCATTATTTAAAAATATAGAGTAAGAAGCAAATGGAAAAAGATAGAGTACTTTAGCAAAATTAGGACAGGGCAAACCTGGGTAGAGAGACCATAGTATCCAAGGCTTGAGGAATACAATGTCCATTTAAGTCTACGCCACTACAATAGTTACAAGGACTAGAATTCAGGGATTTCAGCAGTTGAAAGGTGTCTGGAACCAGTACACAAATACCCTATACACCTAGTCAAATGCTATGTGCTCTGTGCCATTGAGTTGGCCCTGACTCCCGGCTACTCTATGAATGAGTGGTGTCCACAGTGTTTTGTTCTCAACAGCCCTGCTCAGCTCCTGTTGACTCATTGCTATGGCTCCTTTTATCGAGTCAGTCCATCTCATATTTGGTCTTCCTCTTTTCCAGCTGCCTTCTATTTTTTCCAGAATTATAGTCTTTTCTAAGAACACTGCCTTCTGATGACGTGCCGAAGTAGGACAGCTTTTGTTTTGGTAAGTTTGCCCCCCCCAGTCATGTTTCAGGCTTAATTTGCTCTAAGACCCACCTGTTTATCTTTCTTGTGGTCCAGTTTATCTGCAGAGCCTTTCTCTAACACCATATTTCAAATGGATTGCTGTTTTTTCCTTTCAGCATTCTTTACAACTTTCACATCCAGACATAGTAATTGGGGATAAGAGGGTGTGGATGAGCTCGGCTTTGATCTCTAATGACACATCTTTGCTCAAAGGCTGTAACTCACCTATAATCTGTTGACCAGCCATGGCTTTAATTTATATAGTCCAATATGGCTTTCACCAATGAATGGTCAATATAAGATCTGAATATTAGGTGTCCCAGATGCATTTGATGATTTGATTCTTAACTAATTTCTTCCTGTGTTGAAAAACATAGGCTAAACCCACTTTATCTGTGTCTAATATGTTTTCCAAGTCATCTACTTTTATATTTAGTTTCATATATTCTCCTTCTTTTTCCCTCTATACTCTATTGTAGAATTGAATAACCTTAAGTAAAAAAAATGTGTATTTTTATATGCTTGTCAACTAGAATGGTTATTTCTTGGTTTTTAGTGCCTTAACTAATTTTTTGAATTATTTAACATAAATCTGTCTTTATCAAATTTTAATTTCCTTTAATTTCTACTTGCCGCAGTCCATCCTTTGTTCTTTGCTTATTTTTGAAAGTTGATTTTACTTATTTATAGTCCCCAAACTCTAACCTACATTTCACATGTAGTTTATATACTTGCTGAAAAAAATATCACTTAGAATCCTTCTTAGATTTTTAGATTTCATGTTATGTTACAAACATTAGAGTTAACCATTATAATAGTTATGGTTAACTATTGAGCAATAGATCCAAGTTTATTTCATCACACCTGCATTTTGTATTTTATATATATATGTATATATATATGTGTGTGTGTGTATATATATATATGTGTGTATATATATATATATATATACATTTATAATATATAATAAATTTCAAGATAACTATCTCTTGGAAGAAATACACCCTCTAAAATGTTTTTTGAATCAACAGACTTTTTTTAAAAAAGAGCAGCTTTACTCACAGACACAGACAACAGTATGGCGGATATCAGAGGGGATGTGGGTGGGAGGGCAGTAAAGGGTAAAGGGGACCAAATACATGGTGACAGAAGGTGATTTGACTTTGGGTGATGGGCACACAATGCAATATACAGATGATGCATCATAAAATTGTACACTTGAAACCTGTATAATCTTATTAACCATCATCACCACAATTAATTTAAGAAATAAAAATAAATAGAGCAGTTTTAGGCTTACAGAAAATAGAGCAAACAGTTCAGAGAGTACTCATAAAACCCCTTAGTTCTTCCCTCACATTCAATGTTTTACAATTCTCTTTTTATTCTCATTCTCTTTTTTTATATGTTTCTTGTGAAAAATTTTATGTTAAATTGAGAACAATAAGCATATTACTTGCCTTCAGAGAGTTTACAATCTAATTAGAGATATGTGATATACCTTCTGATGCAGTTACATAACAGTACAAATTAGTATACAGTGAGGTTCCAAAATGAGTAATGTAGGGAATATGGCATGAATGAAGGGTTACTTGAATGAATAGAAGATCTCATGCAAAGGTAGGATTTTTTTAAAGGACCTAGAAAGATGAGCAGGATCTGGATAGGAGATGTATGTGAAGAATGGGACATGACCAATCTATGATGAGAATGACTGGTAGGACAGACCTAAAAGTATAAATGTTGTGGGTTAAGCTTACAGGGCATGGAGAATGATTAAACATTTTTGAGCTTATAAAATTGCATGCTTCTATTAGCCTTTATAAAGATTTGTAGTGATATCTACTGTGGATCAAGAGTGGGAGAGTCTTTTCCAATTGGGCATCTCATATTTGTAGGGTAGCTTTTTTGAAATTATTCAAATGCCTAAATACAAATGTGGTCAATGAAATAAAGAGAAAAATAATATAAAACAAATACTTATCTTAATCAATTTCTATAAAAGAGCACATAGAAAAAAGGATCTTTTGGAAGAAAAATGTTAAATTCCTCATAATTTCCATGTGCTGAAACAAATTAAATTTCAATATAATTATTATTGACATATTTGGTTTACTGATGTAAATTACATTAAAGTTTAACAGGTTATTTCATTTAAGCCATTCATAAAGAAATCCTTTGTTAAGAAATCCCTGTAATATAATGTCTTCCTAAGAGAAGGAATACACTTCAAATATTCAATCAGTATTAACTATCTTCCAATCAGATTCAAGGGGAAAATGTTTATTTACTTTTATTACTATTTATTTGTTGGCAATAGAGAAAACAGTTTTCAGTGGAGTTACTACTAAAAAAAAAAAAGAGCTGGAATTTGAAACATTATAGTTCCAAATACTTTTTTAAATTCAATCAGAAATAGTTTGGGCTTGAAAGAGTGTTTTCTTTCTCAAAATGGTGGGTGCATTTTGGTTCAAGAATTACCACATTGGCCAAGGATAGGATTTCTTTCTAAACTTATGTCAAGAAAACAGACGACTGTATGCTGTTGGAAATCAAGAAAATAAGGTGCTTACATAGCCTGTAATAAAGTATTCTTTTCTGCTAAACACAGACTAATGCAGATTGTGACAAGCATGACTCCTATGATGAATATTTGTGAAGTACGATGTTCTCTTCATACAAAGAAGAGCTCTATTTATGTGGTTTCCTCACTCCACTTCTTACTCCCAAATCTTCTAGGAACTGACACCAACTGTCCATTATGACACCTATTCATTAATTTCCTTTCAGTGGAACTATTCTCTTCTTCTCAGCTGTTGTAGCAACTTAGCATTTTAAAACTCTTCTCATATAGCTCTTCGTTGAACATTATTTCTGTGTTCAGAAGACTATGTTACACCAGTGCCCTAAAGTGTGTCACGGAGTCATTAGAGCAGTTTGCGACTTATTTCATTACCTGTTCTCACAGAGGGGAACTTCAGCTTGATCTCTTAAAAATACAAAGAACACAAGCAAGTAGTTCTCTCTGTCAAGACTTAATGGTCTAGATGGCAGTAAATTTGTACCAATATTTCCTTTTCTAACCTGCAACCTTCCACACAGCTGACCTGCGTGGATCCAATAGATCCCTAGTCATAAACGACTTACAGAAAATATTTCTTTCTTTTTCCTTTCCTTCCAATTGGAAGGCACGTATGTGTGTGCTCTGAGCGAACCAAGACTGAAAATACTAACAGATCCCAGAATACAGAGAATGATTGTTATATCCCTTTGTCCAATATAGTCAACCTTGCTAATTTTTATTCTTGATTGGAAAATCCCAGCATTTTGAGGCTTTAAGAGCATAAAAATGAATAATAAAAGGAATGTGTAGATGAGTACATTTGTTTTGTAATAAAATGAAGTTGGACCTGGCTGTGGTATGACTTTTCCATGGCAAAAGCTCTTCTCTTGGGTCAGTTTTCGTTTCGGTTTAGTGAGAAACATCACATCACAAAGAAAGAATGCAAGCACTTTCCCAATCCGTTGTGCTCTTGCTGGCAATGTTTGTATTTGAAGTTGGCAAAAGATAGCAATTTTTTTTTTGTTATTATGTTTAAAAATAATGTAAGTGTAGTAAGTGATATTTGATTGTTTTTCATATTTTATCATTTTATTCAGACCAATTAATGTGGTTTAATTTTTTAGATTTTATAATATATCATGATATAATAGCACTAAAAACATGCTTTTTTTAAAGAACTGAGTAATTTCATGATATTAATTTCTTAATGTTCTATGTATGATTCTAAGATAGCTAGACTTCTTAGGTTTCCAACTTTATTTTTACTTCTTTGAGGGTTTGGTATTTTATATAGCTTTCTAAAACTCCCATAACAGATTTTTTTCTTTAATCTTATCCATTTCAATTCACCAGGAAGCTTTTTTTTCTTCCTACTTTGAAGAAAATCCCCGTCTTCTCCATGGAATAAGTTATCTTTTGAAGATTAAAGTGATGATTAAAATCAGCTTTTGGACATATGATAATACTATAATACTATTTTTGGCAGTGGTATGTTACTTAAAGAGTTTTATAAATACATTATCTTAGCAATAACTTAGCCACAGGAAAAAATAAAGCGTGATCTTATAAGATCTTATAAGATTAGCCTGAGATTTCCTGAGGGTGCAGTAATTTAGCTCTACCTTCAGAAGCGGGCAACAAGACTATTCTGGGGTTCTGGGCTTTAAATAATAGTCTATCTAGAGTAAAGGCAAATAATGGAGAAAGAGGAGGAGGGTCAGGAGGTGAGGCAGGGAAGAAAAGAGGGAGAGAGGAGAGAAGGAAAGGAAAGGAAAAGCTGGAAAAGGAAAAGTAGGGTTGTGAAATCATTCTGAGTTCAGGATAGACCACTTTAAATCAGCTCCGTAAAAAATTACATTTTGCAGTTCTTAACCCCTTCATCTTCTCCACCCAGCCCTGCAATCCCCTCTCCCCTTTGGCAACCCTCTGTTCTCTGTATCTATGAGTCTCTTTTTATTTTCTATGTTTATTTATTTTGCTCTTTAGATTCCACATATACGTGAAATTATATGGTATTTGTCTTTCTCTGTCTGACTTATTTCACTCAGCATAACACCCTCCAGGCCACAAAATAGCCCCAGGGATGTAAAGACAGCATAGGGAATATAGCCAATAATATTGTAATAATTATATGTGGTGCCAGGTGGGTACTTAAAATAATGGGGGGAGAACACTTTGCAAAGTTTATAGTGGTCTAACCGCTATGCTGTACACCTGAAACTAACAAAAAATAATACTGAATGTAAACTGCAATTGAAATCTAAAAATTAAAAAAAATCTATGTGATAAAAAAATCACATTTTGAAAAATAGAAGCATAGTTTGGAATTATTTAAAAGACACAGCATTACTAGGTTGGCACAAAAGGTTTTAAGGTAAAGCACATCTTTTAATTTAGTAATTTCTTTCCTCCTTTTCCTTTACTTCTTAAAAATGTATTGACATGGACAACAGGGTGGGGATTGACTGTGGGAGGGGGGATGTGGGCAGGGCAGGGGAGAGCAATGGGGGAAAGATGGGACAACTGTAATAGAACAACAATTAAAAATTAAAAAGTGGAAAAAAATAAAAATAAAAATAAACCTGAAAAAAACAAAACAAAACCCTACCGCACGGTTAGTTATTTCTGGTCTCCCTGTCATTGAGAGTCACCATTTCGCACAGCTGGCCCGAAGAGGGAGAGCCTGGGGCATGCGAGTGCCTTACCGTGGGCGCGCTGTTGGACACTCTCCAGAAGCTCATCCGTGTTAACCTTTTTATATCTGGAGCTGCTGGTCCAGGCTTTCCTGGGCGCCTGGAGGGCGTAAGAATAGTATGCAACACAGCACTGGAAACCGTAATCCTTACTTTCCCTCTTTGTATTCTTCAACTTTCATCTATATAAAGCCTTGGCTGTACAGCAAACAAAATATTTTAATTTACTTTAAAATAATTTTGTAAAACAATTTGTAGTTCAGATAATATTCATTTAAAAAGTATCCTCTTTTAAGTGTTACATACTGTGTAGCCCATTTATAAGAGGACTTTGAAATTTTCACAGGAATCTATCTAAGGTGCTATTGAAGTAATCAGCCTTCAGTAAACTTCTTAGAAAAGGACCCATGATAATGGAACACTCAGAAGAGTAGGCCTTTCCTTTCAGCTGACTTAATTTCACAGATTTTTGAATGGCTCCACTTATTAAATATTTTTGTAAATTACATATAATTCAAGTCCAAACTTTGAAAGCAAAATGGTGGTATTTCTAGCCAATGTCATGAACTCATCAACTAATTATTAGGTATCATCACGAGGTCTTGATGCGTTTCTTTCAGTGACCAAGATGAGAAAAAAAAGGAAGTCAATGCTCCAGATTGGTACTAACAGCTCTCCTCTGGCTTGGACATTGTAACAAAGTTCTCTGGATGCTAACCCAGGAGTGTTGAAGAAATATACCTTAAAATTCCCTAGATAAGGACTAACTTCTCCCCAGAGGTTAGAGTGAGGCTGAGCTTTCTGATTAAACTGAATTTTTTGATATATGTACAGAGCTGAGGATTGTGGAAACAAAGAACCAGCTGGCTTGCTCTAAATTATAAATAACTATTATCTAGAAATTCAGTTATGTGAATAAGATATTTCCTAATTACAAGGGATTACGTTACATGCTACTTTAATTAGTTATTGAACTGGGAAGTAAGGTTGCTTTAAGTAGCCTAATGGATTAAACTTCAGGTTTTGCTTTTGGGAATACATCTTTGAATTTTTGTAAATTGTTGAGAAAATGCAAATGCCTCCCATGGGGTAGTAGTATCCACTGGGCATTAGAAGTTGGATGAGTGACCAGAGAAGGCAAAACTCTTTATGGCCTTTAAAGGGAAACTAGGCCATGAAACACACTACATTTATTCTTTCCAAAATTCATTTTGGTTTTTGGTGAGAGTTAAACTTAACCTGATGTTGTCTTTCTTAGCAGCCAATTTCCCTACATCATGTACTAAATAATGTATCTTTTCTCCATTGCTGGGTCATATTTCCTTACTGACATACTAAAATCTTGTAACATGTCTGTGTTAGAAAAATGTGTCTGTTTCATTGAGGTGTTGCTTGCCTCTCATATAAGTAATACACTTTAACTTGATTTAGATAATAAAACATTTTAATATATGAAAAGGAAGTTTTCTTTTCATCATACTTACTACTCAAAAAATTTTAACCTATTTCTCAGTTACTTATTCTTACAGATAAACTTAAGCATTTTTTTTACAAATTTGATATAATCTAATACTCTTATGATTTTTTAAATTGGCATATTAAACCTATGAAGTAATTTAAGGAGAAACATGTTCTTTAAAACAGGTTTCCCGTACCAAAAAAGTTAATCATGTTTTAGATTTCCCTGTTTTACAATTTTTTTTTTCAGATATGCCCTATAAGTTTAACCTCTTGGTATTTTATAACATTTGGACATTATCAACAAACTAATTCTTCCCATTATATCTGCTCATTAATTTATTGGTTGTTTATGGTTTTTGTGTATTTATTTTGTAGTCACCTGTATTAAAGAACCTGTTACTTGTAAAGTTACAAAATTTTACCTATAAAGTTTTTCCATCTACTTATTTGTATGTTCCAGGTATGCAAATTTTTTGTGTTCCAAATAATGACAATTTTGAGTTTTCCTGTTATTTTTGTTTTCAGTATTATTGCTTTGATTAGAGCAGTGGTAATACATTTTTGGCACCTAACTGATATTTTTGGCTTCTATAATTTTTCTAGTACCCTACTTATTTAAAGCACTTGTTCATTCAATTAACATTTATTTAGTATTCTTAAGCACTATGTAGGATATATATATATACGTCTATCTATCATCTCTCTATCTACCCGTCCATCTATTTATCCACCTTTAGGAAATGAAGGGTCTGGGCTGGAGGAAGTGAGCCGTCTCTGTACCTTGTTGGACAGTAGGACCCTGTTTCCTGCTGACCCACTTCCTTGCCTCCAGCTTTTTTTTGGATCTGCACAGGGCCAGTTCTTGGATTCTCTTTAGCCATGCTCCACCTGCCTTCTATAATATGCCACCTCTTACTAGTCCACCCTCATGTGTCCTGCTGGCCTGGTTTGCCACCTGTTGCTTGTGTCCCCTCTGGACCCAGTGTCTGCCTCTACGCATGTGCTCACTGGCCACTAACGCCAGACCTGCCTCACCCCTGTGAGATATTTTGTTCCAAGTTTCTTCTAAAACCTCCTCCCCCTGTCTTTTTAGTCTAATTAGTTTTGGTAAAATCTTTTAAAAAAATGTGTTTAACTCATTCTTGTCTCCTTAAAGAGTAAATATAATGCAATTTAAAGAGGGAAAAATTTGTTTTCTCAAAAAGGGTTTTGGTTTTAAAACTTATTTTTATTCTATCCAGTAGCTGTTGATATACATTGGATTTCAAGAAATGGTCCCATTAAAAAAAATGTTTTGAAGGCTTATGTGCTTTTAAGAGAAAGGTGCATGAGTGCACTTGTGTGTGTGGATGTGTGCCCAATATAATAAAATAAGCCATTAGCTTTGCTGTTTCCAAAATGCTTGAACTCAGTTTGTCAAAGTATCTATAATGTAAGAAAAATTAACAGACTCGATGAACTACTTCTTAATAAGTAAGTTGCCCAGTTGTACAGAATTCCTTTTTGTGGACTTTAGTTTATAAAGATTTTCTTGCATACTATTAAGACCTTGGTTTCGTTCTGGATAACTGATAACCGTGAACAAATGACACATGACTGCATCCAGTTTTCCCTGCTCTCCCCTCTTCATTTATCTGTGATCACCAATGTTTGTTTGCTCTCTGATCAAAGTGGCATTGCAGTACGTGCAATACAAAGCTCACATAGGCAACATTATTTTACTTCTGCTAAGGTGAACTTTCAAATGAGCATATTTGCTTGACTTTATTTCATGTGTAAGATGTTATGCTGAGTGTTACGTAGTTAAAATCATGCGAAAACTGTAGTCCTTATTCACAAGCAACTGACAATCTAGTGAGTGGGAAATTCCAGTGGGTAAGAACTACTGAGGAAATTATAGGAGCCAAAACATGGTATTGGGAATGTGTAGGGTGTGTTTTAGTAGGCAGCGAGTATTCTAATTGGCCTTAGTGCTAGGAAAAAAGAGTAATACTGTGGGAAAGGAATCTTCTATGAGTTTAATTAAATAGGCAATGAAGGGCTACTGTACTGATCAGTGAAATGATCAGTTCAGCGCTAGGGAGAGAATTATGGCAACAAGTTGTAGAGAATTTTTAAAAATACAGAAAAAATATTGGACTTGATACCTAAATTCAAAGGCTAACATTATCGCTGGCTAGGTATATGACATAATTTGCATAAACTGGTCTATATTTTTTATGTTTGTCTTTTTTAAATTAATTTTAAATTTATTTTTATTGTTGACACTCTTACTGATGACCCCATCCCCCATCCCTTTGCCAGCCTCCACCGCCCCCTATTTTTTATGCTATCAGAAAACTTCTGTTTTTGAGGATGGAAGTAATGAGAGGTCAAGTGTATGTTCTACATCTCAGCAGGTATGTCAAAGATATTATTATAAACCTGGTGTTCTCTAGATAATATAGTGGGGTATGGTGGTAGCTAACACTGCAGACTTTGAAATCAAATTAATGGTTTCAAGTTTAGGGTCTTTCACTTACTTAATGAGTAACCTTGAACAGGTTATTTAACCTTTATTTTTATGTTTTGTCATGTGTAAAAGGCAGATAGTAGTGCCCACTTTCAAGAATTGTCTGTATTAATTAATATTTGTAATGTCTTTAGAAGAGTATCTGGCATACAATGATTCAATAAAGTTATATTAATTACAGTAAATAAAACTATAAATTCCATTTTATGCAAATAATCCATACCACAATTTTAAGTATATTCTTTAAAATTTAAACTTGTAAATCCCTGGCTGGTGTGGCTCCATGGATTGAGTGCTGAAGTGTTAACTTAAAGGTCACTTGTTTGATCCCCAGTCAGGACACACGTCTGGGTTGCAGGCCAGGTTCCTAATTGGGGGTGTGGGCGAGGCAACCGATCCATGTTTCTCTCACAGGTCAATGATGTTTCTCTCCTTTCTCCCTCCCTGACCCTCTCTCTAAAACTAAATAAAATCTTAAAAAAAGTTTTTTTCAAAAGGTAAATTTGTAACATTTCTGATGTTAACAGCAATGGAGTAGGTGTTAATCCTGTTGGCACACATCAATTTTATGACTGTGGTGTGTTCAGATTGATGCAACTCTGTGTTTGAGTATCAGAATCCAGCAAGTGAATTCATTGTATCTTTCATGGTAATTCACCTGATTATAAATACTAAGTGAATTAAAACTCAGTGAATTTTGTGGAAAACACTTGTAACATATCAAGTTTTATTTTTAATATTTAAAACACCAGTAGTTAGTGATCTGGGAATGGAATAACTAAGTAACAAATGTATGTAAATATTTCTCTCCATATTGTACTCATTCAAGCAGGAGAGCAGGACACTAGTAGATTTGTGAAAATAATGCATAAATATTTTATGTCACTTTAATAAATTGTTAATGTTTAAAATTTACTCATACTTTAAAAATATGAAATATTTCAAACACCAGGAAAACTATTGTAAATATATTTTGCTCATTACTTAATTTTAACAATCTGTGCTGTCACATATGCTACAAATTTTAAAAACAAAATTTACAAATGCATTGGAAACTCTTGTGGATCCCCGATTGCATGGCAATCTGTCCCCCTACCTGCATTTTTACCATGTCAGAGGAAACCACAATGTGCAATCAACACTTACATTCCCATTCATAATTTTACATATGCATTATAATGAATGAATCCATAAAAATGCACTAATTGTATCTTAAAAACATTATGTAAAATGGTATATTGTAAATATTTTGAAACACTTTTGTCGGTAGCCTTCTGTTTTTTAAAAATTAACCTTATTGAAAAAAAAATTAACCTTATTGAATTATAATTTACATGAAATAAAATGCACTCATTGTATGCATAGAATTTAAAGCATTTTGACAAATGAAGATATCAAACACTCTTATCACACCTCAAAAGTTTGTCCATAAATACCTCCCTCCAGGTAATCACTGACTTGATTTCTATCACTATCGGTTAGTTTAGCCTGTTCAAGAGTTTCATTTAAATGGATTTTTACAATTGGTACTTCTTTCTGTCTGTTGTCTTTCACTCAGCATAATGTTTTTGGGTATTTTCCCTGTTCTATGTGTATCAATAGTTCATTTTTATTTTATTTCCAAGTTGTATTTCATTGTCCAAATATACCACAACTTATTTATTAATTCCTGTTGATGGGCATTTAGACTCTTGTTATTATTATTTTTTGACTTTCTATTATGAATAAAGCTTCTATGAATATTAATACATTTATAATATATTAAATATTTCATGAACATATTTTCTGGAAATATATTTTAATTTCTCTTGGATAAGTAACTAGCATTGTTGAGTATTATGGTATATGTTTAACTTTATAAAATATTATAAACCTGTTTTCCAAAATGATTATACCATATACAAAATACTTTCCAGGACACCTGATATTTATAGTCATTTAAATTTTAAATCATTCTATTGGTGTAACTATTTCATTCTGATATTAATTTTCATTTTCTTGATGACTAATGATGTTGAGCACCTTTTCACATATTGACCATGTGTGTGTGAATATGCATGTATTATTCTGTAAATACACATATATTCTGGATACAAGTCGCTCTACTTATATCTTGTCACATTCAGTGTGAATATTTTTTCCTATTCTCCCAGCTTGTGGTTTGACTTTTGCATTTTCTTAATAATGTCTTTTGAAGAGCAGAAGGTTATAATTTTGAGGAAATACAATTTATCAATTTTTATATGTCATTTTTTGAACTCTAAGATATCTTTGCCTATCCCAAGATCATGAGAATTTTCCTTAGTCTTTTTTTTTTTAAGCTTTATAGTTTTAGCTTTTACATTTAAACCTGTGTTCCATTTCAAGTTAATTTTCATGTTTTTCCAAGTAAACTACCTGTTGTTCCAACACTATTTATTGGGAAGACTATTTTTCTCCAGTTGAATTACCTTGCCACCTTTGTTGAAAACAAGTTAACCCGTTGTGTGGATTTATTTTTTTGACTTTCTATTTTTCTTTTAATAAGAAATATTATATATCTACACTGTAAATCATTTACTTCTGTTCTATTTAAAAATCATTTTTGGCTATTTCAGGCCTTTGTATCATCTCTATAGCAATTATAAAAACAGTTCACTGATTCCTAGGGGAAAAATCCTAATGGGATTAAGATTTATATCCTGTTTAATTTATACATTAATATGAAGAGAATTGACATCTTAATATTAAGCATTTGAGTTCATGAACATGTATATTTAAATTTGTATTTGTGTATTTTTAATTCTTCTCATCAATATAATTTTAATGTACAGATCTTGCACACATTTTGTTAAAGTTATTCTTAAGCATTTCATATTTATGGGTGCTATTGTTAATGGTAGTTTTAATTACAATCTCCAGATGTTCATTGAGAGTATGTACAAGTAAAATTATTTTTTGTATCTTGGTCTTACACCTAGTAAGCTTTTAAAATTAATTATTGTACTTGAAAGCTTCTTCTTTGGTTTATTTCTCAATAACTTCTTCATACACAATTATATCTTCTACTCATATAATTTTGTTTCTTCTTTTATATACCTTGTTCATTTTATTTATTTTCTTGCCTTATTGTAATGGCTACGGACACTAATGTAATGTTGAATAGAAATTTTAAAGGTGGGCATTTTTGTCTTTTTCTTGATCATAGGGTAAAGGCCTTTACTATTTCACCATTAAGTATGATATTAACTCTGTTTTGTAGCTGTCCTTAATCAAGTTTAGAAGGTACTTTCAGCACTTTGAATCTGTCATTCCATTTTCTTTTGGCTTGCATTGCCTCTGAACAGAAGCCAGAATATTTTCTTATCTTTGTATCCCTGAACAGATCTCTATTTTCTTTGCGGTATTAAAAATGTTATTTTTATCATTGACTTTCAGTAACTTGATTGTGATATCCAGCTCCCACCCTTACTAAACATAATTTTGGGAATAGCTATTAAGCTTTTATTATATTTATCTGTAATATGGGACCATACAGAACTTAAAGAATTTTGTAAACTTTAATTAAGATGATGAATGTAAAAGTATTATAAAAAGTTTATAGTTTACTGTAATTACTTATCAATCCAACAATATTTTGAGTGAAAATCAAAGTAATATCAGTTTGTGACTCTAGAATCATAATCTTGTTACAGGAAGGAATAATGCATTTTGTTACCTTCTATGAAGTTACAGCTTTATTCTCAAATGACTATATTGCAGACACTGATTCAGAATGTCCTGTCAAAATACCTGAAACAAAAATGTTCTTGACTTGTTTTCCAAATCACATTTTATATTATTTGTGTGCATGTCTGTCTATTCGTTTTAGTCCAAAAATTCCTTGAGAATACTCTTAATCATTAATAAAAATATCAATGGTCTTATTTAGCAGAAGTCAATATAACTGCCATAATTTTCTCATTAACCTCTACATGTGAAAGTCATACAGATTTGGCACTAAATATCACAAACCATAATATAATGCTAAAATTGGATACATATTCTTACTAATAAATATTACACAATGATTAACCTGGCTAAAAGATTAAATTTGAAGAATTCATTATACTTTTTAGAAATACTTTAATTTGTGTGAGATAATATGTTGCTCAGAAACATCTTCATGAGCTGGTGGGCATAGGAGTCCTGATTCAGCATGGAAACTCTTTGCATATTAATGAAGTCATTTACCATGAAATATTATTTATTCTAAGAAGGCAAGCTATTTTGCCAAGATTATGCTTTATAAACTTTTTTTTTCATATTTTTACCTTTAATATCATTTGGTTGAGAACTTCAGATAATTGTGTAATCCAGGCTTCATCAAATATTTCACCATAAGTTTTCTAAAAGTGAGGCCATGAGAAAGGACTTATCATAATAATGTCATGAATTTATACGATATTTTGCTGAACTTAAATCCCATTTAAAAAAATCAGTGTTTGGTACCAGACTCAGAGAGTGAATTACCATCTCCTTATGACAAGAGAAAGGTTTAATTCGTTTTTTTTTTCAAGACTTATATACATTTTACCTATAAACCGAAAGAAAAACCTTGTGCATTCTAAGCAGGATGCAAGTAGAGGTGATACCCACAGCTGCTCTATCTTTGGCAAACCATTCAGACAGGCTCTAGTTTCATTTGGTTTAGATGAAACACATGTTGCTCATTTACTGTACATGTGCTTCAATATATTTTGACAAATCGGATCTAAAAATGTCACAGATGTTCCTCATTATTTTAATTTGAACTTAGTAGTCCCCTATGGAACTTGACTATAAACTAGCCCTTTCACAACATAATTAAGAGAAAGTTTAGCTGTTAATATGTGACTATCAGTTCAATTTCGGTTACAGTTTTGCAATATAGCTAGTGAGCTATATACATTTAACAAGTGCTTAGCTATAATTTTTTGTTGATAATGAAGTCAAATGTTTTTTAACATGTTTCAAATAATTTCAGGTGGACATGAAATTACTCTGATCCTAATGTCTTTCAGAAACATGCTATTCAATGTATTGTCTGAGATAGGCAACAATATAATAACTCTACTACTTACTAGAAATGAAGAATCTCAGATTTCACCCTAGACCTACTGAAGCAGAATCTTCATTTTAATACAAACTTCAGGTGATTTTTAATACATATTAGTTTGATAAGCACTGTTTTAGAGAAGGCCACACATGCATATATACATGGGTCAAAGCTGACACTCTGTGATGTACACATCTGTTTTATACAGATATTAAAGAAAGCTTACTGGCCTACAGATTGAATTATTTTCTTATCATTTAATACATTAAAAAGTAACATCATTAATATTTTACACAGGCTGTTACCCATCTTCCACGAATAAAAAAAAAAGAAACCCCACACTCATAAGCACTGGTGTGCCACAAATTTTCAATGACACAGGAAGCTATCTGAAGAACTTCTAATTCCAACCTGAATCTTTTAGAGTTCTCATCATATCTCATTTTCTGTAACTTTCTATAGAATAAACTTGTTGGTTGAAACAATAGATTTATTTATACTTCCTTGCCCTGAAAAATCAGGAAGAAAACTGCTTACAAAACTAAAGGATTTAATTTCTTGGGTAATAAAAGTAATTTTAAAGTTACTCTGTAGCCCTGACCAGTGTGCCTCTGTTGGTTGGGCATTGTCCTACAAAGCAAAAGGTCACTTGTTCGATTCCAGGTCAGGTCACATGCCTGGGTTGCAGGTTTGGTCCCAGGCTCATAAGAGAGAGAACCAATGGATGTTTTGTTCTCACATTGATGTTTTTCTACCTCTCTTTCTCCCTCCCTCCCCATCTGTCTAAAGAATATGAATAATAAATAAATAAAATCTTTAAAAAATAAAATAAAATTACTCTATGTATACAATGGGAAATGATTATATCTTAATTATTTATATCATATTATTTTGTGCTTATAAAATATACTTTATCATATTATAATAATTAATAATTATATCTTAATGTGATAGAAAATAAAATTTATATTTATAAGGATCTCTGAAATCATTCTGCAAAGTAACTCAATTACTTAAAGTTAGTTTTATTGGCCATCTCATTACCTATATTTATATTCCAGTAGAAATATAAATAAGATATAATTCCTATCTTGGAAGAAATAGATAAATATTATTTTGTTTTATGACTCACTTGAATTCTATGACAAAATAATACCATATACTGATAGTTCAAAACTTACTTAAGTACATTGTCACTACCTAACAAAAAGGAGGATGAAATATTTTCTTTTAAAAAAACACCCTAATCTGTTGTACCCTGGTTGATTTCTTTGTTTCCCATTCCACCAACTACATCCCTCAGTGAGCAAAGTTGGGAAATAAAAATCACTTTTGTAATCTATTCAGAAATCTCTGTTGGCACCACAGAAGCACATCATTAATTTACAAGTTTGAAACACATTACACATTTTTATTATTGTTTTTTATACATTTCTGCAGAAGAAAAACTTCAAAACTGTTAATATGAAGTTGAATATGTATCTAATGGACAAATACTCTGATACATTTAACTAAATATTTAATATACAATATAGTGGTACTGTGTGTGTCTGAAAATGTACAAATGTAGACAGGTTAGAAAAATCCTCTACAGCTTCATATAAGCACTTCCACTGTTTAATTTTTCTCTTTTGTTTTTTCAAACTAAAGATCACGATGCAATTTAAATAGCCTTAAGTGTCCCCGAAGAGCTACTGTGTGTCGTATAAAAGCTAAATAATCCCTACAGTGTCAGGGGTTACTGTTCAGCTGTTCGAGATCATGAGATGATATCTCAGCACTCATAAAACAGAGGATTCAAAACACAGGGGTGTACATGGAAGTACAGATCATTATGACAGTCCTGGAAGTTATCCACAAGAAACGTCAACACCCTGGAGGCCAAAATAACACTACTGAATCAACATTTACAACTTTTGTTCAAGATTAAATCCAATGCATAGGGAAAATTCACATGGAAACATTAATGCTATAATAATAATAATTTTATATTTGGCTGATTTCAAAAATATGGAAGACTTCAAAAACCTCTGGGATATCTTTTCTTAAACATTTTAAATGCATAATATTCTGTACAAAAAAAAGAAAAAGATCCTGAATTAGCTATTTATTAGAACTATTCATAAAATGTCAATGTATTTAGTAAGGCACAGTAAGGGAAACATATAGATTTCTTTAAGATTAAACATTTCAATTCAGAAGAATGAGGGGGTAATTTTGGCCCCTGGGATTTGAAAGTATCTTCCAGTTGTAATCTTTGGTGTGAATATTTACATGGTGGTTTCTTCCCATTCAAGCTCAACATCACCTATAACATAAAGTAACATGTCACAAGAGAGAATTGAAGTTAACAATTCAAAAGATTTAAATATTTTGTGGCAAAAATATAATGCACATAGAAAATTTATTATCCTGACTTGGATTAGAAATGAAAAAATTGATAAGGGCACCAACCAAGTTTCTAAAACATTTTCAACATATGGCTATTATTAAACTAATACTCCTACTATATATGGTAGACTAGTAAATGTGGTACATCCTGCCTCTGTTTACCTTCCATGGCATCCAAAGAGTCCATCTTCTGAAGTGCTGAATAGTTAACAAAACAGATGGGCTGATTACTTCCTTTACTTGATAAGAGATCCAGAATGCACTGGTGTAAAAAGATATACTGTGCCTAGACACAGAAAAAGAGTGGTTAAATAAATAGATGTGGTGGAGATATTTCTTATAAAGTGAACTATACTGTTACAGTGGAAACTAATGTTGAATTCAACAAATGTCAAATAGCTAAGTCAGAGGCACATAATTCACCACGTAAATGATTTTCTACCATCTGAAACATAAGGTTTTCCAAATTCCTGTAGCTTCTTATAGCTTCAAGTTACAGGCTTTAAAGTTTCTTTAAAAATTCTTGTCATTGAACACAGTGTTAATATGTTCTTTCTTGCTGTGATTATAAAAAGTGGCAAATTAGATTATTTAAATTTGTTTATTCAGTTACATCTAACAGTAATTTTTCTTATAGTTTTCTTGTTAGAATGGCTGTTAGAATGCAGATGCTAAATTTACCTTCAAAATCTGTGAGTGAGCATGTCCACACACCATCAGCATATTTAAAATATGTTTCACCTAACATTTGGCCTACTTATTGTCAAGTATATAACAAAAAGAGGTCTCTATTTGAAAATAAAAGGCAGTTGGCCATTCAAATATCCAAATAATCAGGTGCTGGATAAAAACTCCTAACAGTTCATCTTAATGTTTGGACTAAATTTAGTACCATCTGAGTTCTTTAAGTTTATTCAATGTAATTCAATAACCTGTTAGCCTTTCTGAGTTCAGGCTTTCCCAAAGGTAGTTAAGGCTAGAGTCATAGAAAATCACCCTCACTTTTACATAAGAAACATATCTGATATTAAAGGAATATAACTGAGTGTGTAAGATATATAAATGTACAAATAGACAATTAAGCAGAATGTCCTCTAAGTGACCATCTTAAGAGGTTATATTTATATTTATTGCTACTATAGCACAAAACCTTTATGAAACTTCTTACTGAAACTGTCTTCAGAAATTATTGGTCATTATCAAAAATATCTATTTCTTTGTGGATTACAAAATGTTTCCAGAAACATCTCATCGCCAGAGTTAGTTCTCTTAGGGCATAACTTTCAGATTCACTGCTGAATTCCCATTGCCTGTAATAATGCCTGGCATGTCATAGTTGCATAATAAATGATTGTTGACTTAGTCTCATTTAATTCTCACAGCAAGCCAATCTTTGCCATTTAAGGAAAGCTTTCATTTGGGGAACATCCATCCAGAAGTCATTAGGGATCAAGTTTTCTAGGTGAGGTGGATGATCAAGTTACATAATTCAATCTTGGCAAGGAATGAAGTGTTGTTTTAAAGTAATGAAAATTCTATTGAAATTGCTAGTAAATTACTTCTCAAAGTAATTCCAAAAGAGAATTTTCAAACACATATCAAACAATAAATATCATTATTGTTAGAAATATATTGGCACACTATAATTTCTTTAAAAACAATAATTAATTAGATTTATGAGTTCTTTTTTTTTATGGCATTTGATTTTGAAATCATATTTGATATGTGAAGCTTCTGACTGTGTCCATCTCATCTTCTCCACTGGAAAAAATGATGGGTGGAAACTCTCCCAGCAGGGCGGGCTGAGCTCCATGGGACAGTACTACATTTTCCAAGATCCCTCTGCATGGTGTGTTATTGCCAAACAGACAGTGCAGAGTGTACTTTCAGTTTCTTCACTGGATACGTTGTACCTTAAGAATTAAACTTTCTCATGCTCAGTTTTCTCATTGGGGATCATGAAACCTATGGAGTAAGATTTAAAAGACTTACTATATGTAAAGTGCCTGCCAAAAATCTAGGCACCCAAAATATATTAGTTATTTTTTCTTTCACTTTGTTTACATCAGTAAACTTCCAAGAGAACCAGAGCAAGAAAGAGTCTCATCCAGATTAATCCTTATTTGAAGCACCAATAGTATCTCAGGATATTATATCACTGCAGGGCATTCTTTCAAAAAGTCCTTTCAAATCTCGTAGAACTTCTAGGAATTATTTTTGGTAGACAGTGAAAGAGAAAGCTCTCTCCTGCAGGATCATCAGTGCAGGGGCAGGATGGTGGTGCTTCAACATAGCCTGTAGCTGTCCACTGGGTGTGCAGGCTCTGGGGTTTCCTGGGTGGTGCAGGCCAAGATCAGCCCCCACTTGTTTGCCTGCGGCCACCCAGCCTGAGTTATAAAGCAATCTGAGATGGCTGCTACTTGTGCTGGGCTTCGAATCCAGGCTGGATGCTGTTAGAACCAGGCCTGGGGCCACTTAGTAAGAGGTATAGGGGCTGGGGACTCACTGTGGCTGGCTGTTGCTTATATGATAGGATATAGAAAGTTGTAAAGCATGAGCCAAGACCAGTCATTTAAATGGAAAAGTCACAGCTAAAAGTTTGGGTGGGTCCTTAAATTGGGTGGGGTAGAGTCTCAGGGGATCTCCAGAGCAGGGCAAATAGTGTTAGCCAGGTTGATGAAGTCTCAAATATGGCAGCTGCCTGCTTGCTCCTTGGTTCTATGTAAGGAGGGCTCAGAAAAGGGACAATGGCTTCTGCCTGCCTTTCTTTGTGGTAGAAAGCTGTCCCCCAGCTCCTACCTTGATGCCAGACACTTCACCTTGTATGCTATTGGTGCCTTTCAAGCTGCTACCCTGGTGTTGGGGCTCAGAGGGAGTGAGCTTGTGTAAGTGTGTGTGGGGATTCTTTAAGAGGAACTGCTTTGGACTCCAACTCAATTCCTGCTGGTTTTTGCATCCAGAAGTTATGGGGATTTATCTTTCTGGCACTGGAACCCTGGGCTGGGGGGCCTGGCATGGGGCTGGGACTCCTTGCTCCTGAGATACCCTTCCTGAATTTTTATCCACCGCACGTGGGTGTGGGACCAGCCTGTTCCACATCTCTGCCCCTCCTACCAGTCTGGATGGATATGGTTTCTTTAATTCCATACTTGTCAGACTTCCATTCGACCTGATTTCTGATTGTTCTGAGTGATGGTTGTTCTGTATTTTAGTTGTAACTTCAATGTGGTTGTGTGAGGAGGTGAGCTGTGTTTACCTAGGCTGCCATCTTAACCAGAAGTCTTTTCTCATTTTCCTGTTTTCTTTTCTTTTTTCTCTTTTCTTTTCTCTTCTCTCCTTTCTTTTTCTTTCTTTTTTAATCACAGAAAGGAGAGTAAAGAGTAAACTCCCAGGAATAAAGTTGGGTGGAAAAGAATTTCAGAGTACCAGTTTGTCAGTAAGCAGGGACCCAGCAGTCTCATCAGACACTTACTGCATGCTGGACACTGCATGTTTGGTGTTTTAGATACTGTCTCTTATTTAATACTGATGGAAAACTTGTGAAAAGCATAACATGGCTATTTTACAAAAAATTAGCTCAGAGAAGTTATTTATACAAAGTCACAAAGCTAGCAGTGAGTGGACTGGATTCTGAACCTAGTTCTCCAACTCCAGAATTCATGCTCGTTCTACTCCCTTACCCAACTGCAGCATTTTGCTCTAGCTCGTTAAACAAACATAATGTATAAAGATTATAGCATATATGGAGTACTAAATTGTGTGAAATGTTTAATAGGCATTGCTGAATGCACTCTCTACAAAGTTCAGTTCTACAAAGTTTTAGAGTATGGCAAAATTTTTTTTCAACTTTTTATTATCTGAAGATTAACTCTAGCCTCTAGAGGGGGATACCATATCCCAATCAATCCCACACTTGATGTTATTCAAGAGATCCAACCAATTTTGATCAGTGTCAAGAGCATTGATCACCAGCCACATGTTTATATTATAGCACATGAGAGGAAAATCAGCTCCTTATTTATCCTTATTGTTAACTATAAAGAAAAAATTGAATTTTAATAATGGTTAATAGTTGGATTGATATTGGAGCCCTTATGAGACCCCTGGATAAAAATCAGCCACATAATTTGCAGGGCCCACTTCACAATGAAAATGTATGTTTTCTTCCTCAAAGATTATCAAATATTTTCAAGACAGTGGCAGCAAACATGGAACCAGGTGCAAGGTCATTTTGAGAATGTGAGTCTGTACAGGCTGGCATGCCTGTGAAGCCAACCCTGGTGACAAGTCATATCTCATTTCTGAAGGATCCTGAGAGAAGAGTAACCCTTCGCTCATTTGTTCCCTTTTGTCATATAAAGGAATGCATATGGATTACAATATCTAGTTTTACTTATCAGAGAATTGATGTGGCTTAAAAGGATTCCCACAAAGAAATTGTGGATAATATTTATCAGGCAAGCCCAGGTGAATGACAAAGGGTGACATTCCTTGTACTCCTAGAATAATCTTGTAATAAACTAGATTACTTTAAAAAATTAGAAATAACTTAAAATATGTATTTAAAACTGCTTTCAAAACAGAATTAGCCTTGCTAAGTATATGTTTTATCTTTTAAAAATACCTAATGATAACAAAAAGCCATTACAGTTAGCAAGGTTTTCAAAACATTATCTATCTTATGGGTTTTTTTTATTTCTTAATTTGTATATGTTTAAGAATTTACATTATTGTACAATCTACATTTAAAAAATCAATGCATATATGTTGGAGTTGAATGCTCAAATATTTTTTTTCCTGAAAGGGATGTGTAATCCAAAAAGGTTGGATTCTGCATTTGTAATTTTCTGTGTGCCTTAGTATAGAGGCTCTATGTGATTCTAATAAAACTAGTTTAACTTCATTCTAAAACTGATTTTAGCAAAGGACCTGTTTTCTCACTCTTTTAACAACTGTGGTTCCATCTATGTTTTCTGGGATGTACCTCGGAAAAAATATTGTCACAACAGATCTGTATATTTACTATGAGAAAATCTCTGCTTATATAGCATAAAAATTCCAATCTAAAGATATGGACAGGAACATCTTACGTATTACAGTTAGATGGGTTGGCATTCAGCTCTGACAGTTATAAATAGTGTAACCTTGGCTGGTTTGGCTCAGTGGATTGAGCGTCGGCCTGCGAGCTAAGTGTCGCTGGTTCGATCTTCCAGTCAGGGCACATCAGAGAAGGAAAACTCTGACTCCAAAAAACCTCCACTGCCTTGCGGCATACCTCTTCAGGGGAAAGGCTAAGGGAGTAAACCCCGACAGAAAATCCGGAGCCGGAGTCCCTAAGGCGGTTTGACGTTGTAGTCAACACCGGCAACTCCTGCGGCGCACCTGAAACCAAGCTGTATTGACTCCGTCTTTCCCTTGGACCCTTCAGCTGTGAAGAGAGGGGGGGTCTGCTGCATGGGCCACAGCAGACCCTCCATATTACCCTGCCCAGGCTCTGTAGCTTCAGCTTCATTGGAGAGGACACTCCAGCGTCATCGCAAGATGTCGATTCAACACGGGAGGAGACAGATACCGTGTCACTCCCGAGTTGGACTACACAACCATTCTCGGCGGTGCAGATAGACTCTTAAGAAGCTACACCATCGTCTCTCGAGACAGATGGCTGCCGACGACGGAACCTTGGAATATTACTTAACTACTTGGAATATCTGCTTCCATATTTGTAAAGCAGATCCAATAAAGCCCAGTCTGTTGATTAATTTTATTGGACCTACTTTATAAATAATGGGTTAAGTGAGATAATGCATGTAAAGAATCTAGGATAGCATTTGGAACCCACTAGACACTCCATAGAGGGTCTATATATTGTAGTAATATTAGTTCGAAACCAAAACAGCCAAACCAGAATCTCCTGGTTAGTTTATATATACTATAATAATTATTATTGGTACTAATATGCAATAGGGATACATATGAACAGGTGAAATACAAAGAACACCCAAACAATATTTTAAACTTTTTTCATACTATAACTTTAAGCATGTTTACAAAAGAGGTTGGTTTGATTCATTTCTAAGCTTCCCAAACTTGCTAAATGCCAAAAACAAGTCAATTTTATGGATTATTTTCTATACACTTATAAGAATAAACAAGTCATGATGAGCAGTCAAGTAACACTGTTGAAGGATGACTGTGGCACTTGGGCTTTAGTTCTATAATCTCTATCAGCTGCCCTCCCAAAGACACCTCAAACACCCCCAAAAGGAGGTTTCTAATGTAGGAGAAGAGAGTGTCTGCTATGCAGAGATGGTTTCAAGTCCACATCCTACCAGACTGCTGCCACTAAGATCCTCCCACGTAGACATTCTAGAGCTGACACTGTACGCAGTGTTAGCGCTTACCAGGTTCTGCACCATGCACATCCTTTCACTTCTCAGTTCAGCTACCAGTCCATATATATCCACAAAGTCATGGTCATTTATATGTTGTGTTAAGTGGTCCAGAGCAATAAAAACTCCAGTTCTTCCAACTCCAGCACTGCGGAAAGAGTGAAATTACATGAAAATTATTCAGCAAAGGGTGGTTCATGTTGATGGTGATGAATAAAATGAGCTATGATAGCAATACATTCTAAAGTTACTTCTTTATTTGGAGGTAGATTTTGGGGGGAGTTTCTCTGTATTTATATTTTCTCTGTATTTATATTGTTGCCAAGGGTGTTTAAACAGGGCAAAATGATTATTATCCATTATCAAATATTTGGGTTTTTTTAAGAAGAGGTAACCCTCTTCCTTTCATAATATTTTAGGGGTTGTAGTTGGAGAAGTATGGAAAAGATTTTTAATTTTTGAAAATTCTTAAAACCAGAAACTTCATATTGAACATATTTTGGGTTCCCAACAGAAATGTTAAACATTAAAAATGCAAGCATTTAGCCCATATAGCATTTCCTCTGCATAATACTGAAAAATTTTCTCATGCGTTTTTACTTTTTTTATATAAAATTTTTTTATTTCTACAAATAATAAAATTAAGAAGCCATTTCCTTAAAAATAATTAGTTTAAAACCCAAGGACAGGTATATACTCCATAGAAACTGTTAAGTGATAAACCTGAGAAGATTTATTCAGGAACTCCCACGAGAAAGACAATGGGTAGTTAAATGGTTAATATAGGAAATAAATATTAAAAATTAAAAAGACATTTTTAAAGTTCAGCTCATCTTATAAATGTTACTTTAAGCAATATGAAACTGCCATTTTTGTAGGTGAGAAAACGTTTGAGAAGTCCATTTCCTATGATTTGACCTAAGAAGCAGTGAGCATTACAACATAGATCTGATTATGGTAACACATGTACACATATACCTGAACAGAGTAATCATAAATATATTTTATGTGCCAGACACTGTTCTAGGCATCTGAGTGTTGCAAGGAACAATACAAAGTCCTTGCACATATAAAGATTGTACTCAAGAAGATGGATTGTAGTGTTACACAAACAAGGATGCATCGTATGTTCCCAGCAGTAATAAGTAAATAAAGTGCTATGATGAAAGATAAATCAGGTTAAGGAGAGTGAGACTGATAGGGTAGGATTGGTCATCAGAGAAAGCTCCTCAAATAATGTAACATTTGCAAAGAAACTTGAATAAGGTTAGGGAGCGCATTGTTGGGGTATCTGGGAGAGGATCATGGCAGCTGGAGGGAGTGGAAGAACAAATCTGAGTGGGAGAATGTTCTACATGTTCAGAGGAGCAAAGGAGATTAGGGCAAGGAGAGTGGAGTGGAGAGATGACAGAGGGCCAGCGTCCAAGCTGGTGGGTCAGATGTTGAATGTGACAGAAGGAGAAGAGTCAGGGATGAGTCCAGAGCATTTGGACCAACCAGAGTGGACTTGCTGTTTACAAAAATGGGGATGAGGAGGAGTGAGTTTGGAAATTGAATCAAATGTTCAATTTTGGACACATTTAATTTTCAGAATTTTGTGGTCATTCAGGTTGCCATGTTGAATTGAAAGTTAAATATATAGGTCTAAATAAGTTGAGGTGAGAAGTCAGAGTTGGAGATAAAAAGTTAGTAGGTTTAAAATTATATTTAAAGAATTATTAATAAAGCATACTTCTTTCTTTTCTCTTTTATCTATTTAAATCACAACAAAGGAGACTCAGCTGTTTTTGAAGCTTCAAGAGAGAAGCTGCTTTCATTTTTCAAAGGGTTTTCATGCCAGTGGAAGTGTGTATGGAAGATACAGAGAAGCTGAAGGCAACTACTATTCATTAAAGGTTTTAATCATTAATGATGCCAGTTTAAAGTCAATCTAAATTTAGAGGCAAACTGTTATGTCATTTATACTGTACAGTACTGTGTTAAAAATTTTATGTATATGGAAGGAAAAATGGAATTGGAATGGTAAGAATGAAGCTTTTGCTTTTTGTTCTATATGCTTTTTAAATACAAACATTGTTCAGATATTTTATCATTAGTCAGCATTTCTTATACTTTAAAGAATCTAAAATATTCTTGGAAAATGTACAATCATTTTCTTACTTACTAGAAAACTATTACTAAACTATTATTAGAATTATTATAATTAACTTAATGTGTTCAAAATATATTGCTGATCAAAAATGTTTTTACTGTGGTAAAAGACACACAACAAAAACATGACCATTTTAACCATCCTGCGGTGCATAACTCACTGGCATTAAGCACACTGCACTGTGGTGCAACCTTCACCACCAACCATTTTCAGAACTTCATCACCACCCCAACAGAAACTGTGTACCTGTTAAACACTAACTTCTCACCTCCTTCTCCCCCAAGTTTCTGGTAACCACTATTCTTTCTGTCTCTATTAATTTACCTATTCTAGGTATCTTATGTAAGTGGAATAATAGAACAATATATTATCACACACTTTTTCTCTAATCTCCGAACTCCAATTGTTGAAGAGACTCCAGTGGAAACTGATTTAGATATATCATGTTAGAAAACATAAATTGTATCATCTGTCCAGAAAAACTCTAAATGCTAAACAAATACCAGTATAAATAATGAAGGGGGAAATCTCAATTTATACTCATATTCTACTAACCATGTTCAGAGGCTCAGGTCAAAGGAAGACATTTGAGTAGCTAAAACTTGTTAAAACTCTGAAATTATACTTGAATTGGTCACTCCGTTTCCTTTTACTTATCTTTTGCAACTCCAATTTAAAGATCTGCTTTTACAAGATATGCTTAAATTACAGTAGTATACTAATACCAACTGAAATAATAAAAGATCAGGTGTTTATTCATAAAATTCACAAAATCACACACACACAAATATACATGCATTAATGGTAGGCTTTGCCCTGGCTGGTTTGGCTCAGTGGATTGAGCGTCGGCCTGCGAGCTAAGTGTCACTGGTTCGATCTTCCAGTCAGGGCACATCAGAGAAGGAAAACTCTGACTCCAAAAAACCTCCGCTGCCTTGCGGCATACCTCTTCAGGGGAAGGCTAAGGGAGTAAACCCCGACAGAAAATCCGGAGCCGGAGTCCCTAAGGCGGTTTGACGTTGTAGTCAACACCGGCAACTCCTGCGGCGCACCTGAAGCCAAGCTGTATCGACTCCGTCTTTCCCTTGGACCCTTCAGCTGCGAAGAGAGGGGGGGGTCTGCTGCATGGGCAACAGCAGACCCTCCATATCACCCTGCCCAGGCTCTGTAGCTTCAGCTCCACTGGAGAGGACACTCCAGCGTCATCGCAAGATGTCGATTCAACACGGGAGGAGACAGATACCGTGTCACTCCCGAGTCGGACTGCACAGCCATTCTCAGCGGTGCAGATAGACTCTTAAGAAGCTACACCATCGTCTCTCGAGACGGACGGCTGCCGACGAGAAGGGTAGGCTATAATTTTTAATTTTTTTAAAGGCTAATGAAGTCATAATCTAGTCAAGAATTCAGGAGAAGTCCTTTGCTGGTAAAGAAATTTCCATAAAGAAATTATATATGGTATAAATAATACCATAAAGAAAATTTCCTTTTCCTATGAATAGATACTATATTTGCACAAATATATATTTCTTTTAGATACATTCATCACATTTTATACCTGCTATCTGAACTTTTATACAGCTACATCTTTTTTTTTTTTTTTTTTTATAGACAGTAAAATATCTGAGAAGTAAAATCTGGGATGGATCTACATTAACTTCTGCCAGAAAAATATTGAATGGTATCATGATAATAAAAAGACCACAATGAGTTTAAGGACTAATTATAGTGTCTCATTTAAGGTTGTAGTAACACATCTTTTTTTACCTGCAGTGAACAATCATAGGTGTGGTGTCGTGTGCTCTGCTTGCTCGAACCAACTTCACAAAGTGAACAAGAGGGGCACTGTTTTCAGGAACCCCATGCTCAGGCCAACCAGTGAAGTTACACTGTCGAACAGTCATACAATCGCCATGCTAAACAAAGTGACAGATTAGAGAAACATGTATTTAATTAGTAATTAAATACAATTATTTAAGTACCACAATAAAGGTGGAAGACAGCTGATGTCCTAGGTTTTGAAGGTGATCTTTTAAAAATGACCGTTTACCAAACAGACAAGCTGTTTTCATTTATCCTGTAAGAAAGGTCTTTTATGACTGCTACCGTAAAGAAAATTTCCTTTTACTATGAACAGAAACAATAAACAAGCTGGAGGTGATGATAATATAGAGTATTTATATTCAAATGTACCATAGCATTTTATAGCATTGGAATAGTACATTTTGAAACAATTTTGACTCCAAACTTAAACAAATATATTCACCAATTATTGAAAACACAGTTATAGGGTGTCTGATAATGTCAGAAATTATAAAGATCCTTATATTATTTTATGTGTGCATGGATGCTTATATAAACTGATAGAGTGGGATCCCACACTGTCACTTCTGCAGTGGTTCTGGATTAAATAGAAAATCAAATTATTAAGATGTAGATAAAGATGAATGATTTGGGAAACTTTTGTTTTATGTAAAATATTATAGTTTTTTAAAAAGTAAAATAAACCTAGTGATCTAGTTGTTTTCTCCTTTTCTTCCCTTCCCAACCTAAGAATTTAATGCTAATTGATTAATATAAACTTTAACCACGTGATTTGGAATTCAAACACTGTGACACAGATATTGAAGTCGGATAACAGTTCGAAACTTCTGTTTAAGAAAATAATAGGAAAGCTTTGTTGACTCTGTAGGTATTATTACAAGGGATAGTTCTAGAACTTAATTTTACTCTAGACATTTAGAGCACTCATAGTCACTGTCATGTCTCCCCCCCCACCACCATTTTTTTACCCTTTCAATTTTCAGATCCCTGATGGTCCAATCTATTTGAACATCCTCCATTAGCTTTGTAATCACTATGTCTCCAAACACGGTAACTGGTTTGTTGTCCTCTGGCCAATACTGATGGCATCTGATCTGTATTCAGAGAAAAACCACCAGTCATGAGAGCTACTGTTACACGGATATATAGCAGTCTTTGCTACTATAGTAAAACTGCCTTATAGATACCCAAGTTATTGATGATTCACAGTATTAGCTGAAATTGTCACACATATACTAACACAATTGTAAAATAACATTTTGTGAAAAGACTTTCAAAAAACTTACCCGCCCTTTTTCAAAACACTGGGTTAGCATTACTAATGTTTTTGCTCTGGTTTCCCAAACCATTCTCCAAAAGTCCCCAACTGTTCCTGGTAATGGACCTTGAGTAGCAATAAATTCATTTGGACATAAATAACCCTAGAAAGACAAATACAATACTGCATCAATATTTATATATATATATAGTAGTTTTAAGTTATTGAGCAGTATTCAAAAAATATATTAGTTGTAAAATGATATTAAGTATTTTGTAGTTTGAATGCTAAATAATATTAGACACTCAAAATTTCCCATCTCTAATTTTAACCTCAAAATGTGATATACTATACAACTAATTGTTCTTAAAATGTGTTTCTGACTTTTCAATAAATATTAAGGATTACATAAAAAACAGCAATAATGTCCTTAATCAAATACTTGCTTTATGCCAGACAATATACTAAGCAATTTACAGTTAACAGTTTCATTAATTTCTTTCTTATAAAAACCCTTGTGAATTTGTACTATTATTAGCTTCATTTAACAGATGAAGATACTGAAGCTTAGAAATGTGAAATAATTTGATCAAGGTCTCACAGATGGTATGAGTCCACAGCAAGCAGCCTTACCCATTCCACTGTTTTTGTCATATATTGTTATTTATGGGTTTTGCAGATATGTTCACACTCTTCCTCAAAGAAATCACTTGTCTACTTACACTCTGGCATTAGTATTTATTTTCCAGAACTCTGAACCAAGAGCGATGTGGGGTACAGAGACAGAACAAACTGGTGGCTGCCAGAGGAAAGGGGGTTTGGGAGCTTGGGTGTAAAAGGTGAAGAGATTAAGAAGTGCAGATTGGTAGTTACAGGATAGTCATGGGGATGTAAGTACAGCATAGGGAATACAGGCAGTAAATATTGTACTAACTCAGTGTGGTGCCAGGTGGCTACTGGAACTATCGAGCGGAACATTTTTAAGGATAATTATTGTGTAACCACTATGCTGTACACCTGAATCTAATACAGACCATTAATGTAAACCGCATTGGAAAGATAAATAAATAAATAAAATACAAATGAAGGAAAGGAAAAAAGGTAATGTAGGTGCGGTAATATGAAGGTTTATTTAGCTAATAGTAACACAGGACCTGAGATTTGTCTCTACTCTCTTATGACAGCCCTTGTACATTTTATCAAGTTGTTCTAAACCTTAAAGCATTTACCTGAAATGTAAGAATGCTATTTAAGCTGTAACTTAAAGAAAATTACTGTATAAAAAAATAGTCGTAATGCAATTATTGTACACAAAAATAGTAGCAATGAAATTACATCCATTCCAAACATTGAAATATTTAAAGGAACAGCAATAAACATAAAAATTTATTTTAAAATCGGAAATATCTCAGTAGCCAGAGAATACAGTATTATAAAAGAATTATACACATTTTAAGTTTCAAGCAACTTACATTACTTGAAAGAATAATGAGATACTTAAGGTGATTTTCCCAAATTAGCGTGCTAGCTAGCAACAGTCTCTGTGATAAAACTTTGAGTCTCTTAAATACATTATATGTTAAAGAATTTCTGTATTTCTAGTCTCAATTAAAATAACATGATTATTCAATTATTTTACATAGTAAGAGTCTGGGTTTTTTAAGGCTAAAAAAACAATATATATTCAGTATACAATGTTCAGAAAATTCAGAAAAAAATATATAATAGAATGAGAATCTCACCTACAATCTCACTATCCAGAATGAAGACCCATTAATGTATTGGTCAGTTTTTTTCACAGTCTTTTAAAATATGCACACTCCTGCATTTCAGTAATATTTTTGAGTGCCTAATATGTGCCAGGCCCTACTCTAGGAACCAGGGATTCATCACTGACAAAATCACTCAAATTCCTAACCTGATTTATCTTAGATCTAGTTAAGGGAAATAGACATTAAGCCTTTTAATAAGTCTACTAAATAAGCAAAATACACAGAAATATAAAAAGTGCTATGTGCTTTGAAGAGGGCTTTCAGAAAACAAAGTGTTCAGAAAAGACTCTGGTGACATCTTAGGAGAGACTTCAAGGAGAAAGAGAGTAAGCCTTGCATTATTTTGGGGGAAGGTGTTCCACATAGAAAGAAAGTCAAGTGCAACAGTATTAAAGGAGAGATGTCCTGTATTGTTCTATGAACAGCAAGTGGCTGGAGTGGAATACATGAGGGGGGACAGTACAGTATTAGACGATAACATCAGAAAGAACAGGGAAGGAAGGATAACAATGTTTTAGGTCCTTGAAGGTAAAGATAAGACTTTGGTTTTTATTATGAATGATACAGAAAGCCATCAGAAGTTTATAACTATATAGAGTGTGCAGCTTAACAGTTTCACTCTGGTTTCTGTAAGAAGACTAGCCTACAAGAGGTTAAAGGTGAAAGGAGGAAGAGGAGTTAGGTTATGGCAACAATCAAACCAAGGAGCTGAGTCATAGCAATGGGGATGATGAGAAGTGATAGGATCTGGATACATTTTGAAGACAGGGCAATCAGAATTTGATGATGGATTAGATGTTGGGTATAAAAAATTAGAGGAATCAATAATGACTCCAAAGGATGATGGGGAAGACTTCAGGGTGAGCAGACTTGAAGGGAATATTAGAAATTCATTATGAACATATTAAACTGGAAATCCTTATTAGATAATCAAGTGGGAATATCATGAAGGCAATTGGGTATAAGATTTTGGAATTCAGGAAGAAGTTCAAGCCAGAAACATACATTTGAAAGTAATCAACACATAGATCTTACTTAAAATTATGAGAATGGTTGAGATTACCAATGAAATGAGTTTTGAAAGAAACTAAATTCAAGGAACGGTACATAGATCATTCTGATGTTTGGTAGTTGAGGAGATAAGAGAGAACCACTGAGACTGAGATGAAAGAGTCAATAAGCTGTAGTTGAAAAATGGAGAAAATGGTGTCTAGAAGTCAATGAAGAAAGTATTTAAAGGGTGAGTGTAATAATTTTAATTGATCGAGTTACAAAATGTTTCTCTCGGTTATTTGCGTTTCACTTTTACAGGGACTCAATGTCCTTAGGTATTATAACATTTTATCAAAATGGGAACAAATCTGCTTTTTATGATGTTATTACAGCTATTTTGCATCACAACCTTTTCATCTTTCTTCTTTTAATTATGAAAAAATAGTTATTCTCAAGTTAGTGTAATTTCAGGCATCTGGTTGAAAGAATAGATAATTTTGAGGGTTTGGGACCTTCCTCTTGTCTCATTATATAACATGCTTTATTGTTAGCTCTCTAGAAAATATTGCTAAATTCATTTGTATAGTTAGTGGCTGTTTACAAGGATGTAATGTCTCTTTCCCTCCCTCACACAGTCCATTCTTTATAAAAATTTTCCAAGCTCTGTGAGTTCTAGCTCCAGGAGCACAATTCTCAAGAATAGCCAAGGGCAGAAGGATGCACATATTGATGGTATGTTAATCTAGTTATAGAAACTGGCCTGGAGTTTCCTAGCCTTAAAGTATCACCCCTCAGACCACTTGCTGATCCTCCCTTTTCTCTTCCCCAGACTTCATTTTTTGCTTTTCCATCTGAATACTAGTTATTTTGCTTTCTTCCCTACCTCTCTTTATATCTCTCTTCCCCTTTCCTCTAGCTTCTGAAGATGTAGGAATCCAGGAACCATGTGTAGATGAACTCTGTCTTTTGCTCCTGGGACAATTTATGAACTTTCAGAAAGAGGTGCCACTGGGGAATGAGGAGAAACTGAGGTGTCAGACATTCTTTTAGATGAAAAGACTGGCTGATTTGGAGACGGAAAAGTGAGGACCAATACAGTGTCTAGGCTTTGTCTATTCCCATCTGATCCTGGCATCTCAAGCAAAGGAGTTCTACCTGAAAAGTAAAGACAATAAAATACAGGGTGGGGCAAAAGCAGGTTTATAATTATGAATATGAAAAACACAAAGTTCACTTGTATTATTATTATTGTATTATTTTCCATATGAACAACTGTAAACCTACTTTGCTCCACCCTGTATACTGCCCACTCTAATGCCTTACCTGCCTTAATGTGCTCTCCATTTGGGCCTGTTTGCCATGCAGGTCAGTAATGGTTGTGCACATCACTGTCTTTGGGTCATAGTGACCTTGTTGTAAGCTTTATATTACATCATTTGATTACATCATGTGAATATACATATATTCAGACTTCTTAGTTTATTGCTCACCTTGCCTTATCATCTTCTCATGGTGTCTCCTGACAACCTATACTATTTAGAGATTACAATGGGGATTCAGGAATATTCCTTTGCTTATTTATCTGTGTGGTTCACTTAAACCTACTAAGACTAGTTTCCTTCCTAATCATATGCTTATCTTGTACTGTCACCCTATATCTAATGGAGCATTAGAGGATATAAACTATTTATTTGCACCTGCCAATTAGTAAATTTAAAAAATGGTACAAATCAATAGGTTACTGATAGAACCATTTGCCTTTGTATTATCCTATGGTTTTATAAGACCATTATAAGATCATTAGAACATTGATCAAATTTAAATATGTAAATGCATGTATGTATCATTGTGTAAGTTAAAGCAAAACTTCAGCATCCTATGGAATTTAGGCTACAATGAAAATTAGTAAGCACAGGATTTCACAAAAATCTTTAGAGTAGAATTACATTTTCAAGGAAATCGGTCATTTGAGAAATGAATAAAGTATGTTGTCACAATAGTAAATTTAGGTTTTTTAAGTTCTAGCATAAAAATAGGATGAAGTTCAATGGATGCCTTAGCTCCCCCCTACACATACACATCACTTCCCCTATTAAAAAATCTTATATTATCTCAGTATTCATTATTTTCACAATAATACCTAACATATTAGTGTAATTTTGGAGTGACTGTCAACCAATATAGAATTTAGAATAAACTGCCTCTTCCAACAAAGTCTTTGAGGTAATGGGACACAGGACACTTAGGTTTGATGTTGGGGAAAGGATGGTGCATTCCATAAGCAGAGCCCCAATGGGACCAAAGGGAATGGCAGGCCGAGGCAAGGAGACCTATGAATAAGAAAGGAATAAAAGACATATGAGAGTGTGGGCAGAAGAGGAAACCCTCAAGAATCTGTAAGGTCACCATGATAAAGATGGTTAACCTTACAATGTATTAGAATATCTTGTTAAAGGAAAACTGTATATTAGAGTTGTTCAACATAGAATCATCTGTCTTAAAAGGAAGTGGTTGAATTGGTGCCAAGAGAGGCTGACATCAAATTATCAGAAAATTTTAAGAAAGAATTCCAAGGTGAATAGTTGAATTAACCACAAGGGCGATTCCTACTCCGAGATTTCATGGTTGGTCAACTCAAGTGGAGGTCTTGGGAGCATATAAGGTTTCTATGTTCCCAAGATATTGATGAGCATTGACAGAACGAAAGAGCCATGAAGAATGAGAGGGAGTCCCTAAAACAATCTGGCTTCAGTCATTTTCAATCCAATTCAGCAAGCATTTATTATCTGTGATGTGCAAGACAGTATATTAGGCATGTCACAATTCCCCCATGTTGGTTCATTTAGGACATTTTTATTGAATATCTGCAAAGAGTTCACATTCTACAAGTAGCTAAGGATAGGAAAAAGAGCATGGCATCATAGACCCTTGCAGGACAACAAATCTAGAAAGTAAAAAAAGCATAATATATTTTTATATTATATGGACATAACTGTCCATTCAATTAACTTTGAAACAGAGACTGGCAGGCTTCATTCTTTACAGATAATACATTGAAAAGGGGACATATGAAATAGTAAAAAGATGAATGAATATGTAACCTGGAGTTGTACATTTGCCACTTATTACGTAGTGAAATGATTGTTGATAACTTGAAATCTCTATTAGGAGCTGGCACATAAAGATCCATACAGGTTGTAATAAATTTGTTGGTTTAAATAAACAGAAGAGTAATATAATTTCAGTATTTATGTTTTATAAAAATATAAAATGTTTAAAAGTAGGGACTTACAGAAACATAGCTGGCATTAATATAATCTGATCCTGGAATACTAGCATCAGCTATCAGCTTCACTCTGTTATTATTATCTAGAAAAAAATACATAAGAAATCAATGCTATTCAATTTTAAATTACCACTACTTGTTTTTACTATAAATGTAATACAAAGAAGTTCATGATATAACAGTCAACATTACAGATGGTTATAAAACTAAAAAAGAAGTTTCCTTTATCCCATATTTCCACTACCTAGAAACAATGATTATTAATATGTTCTTGCATATGTTTCCAGAATTTTCTGTACATACTTATAGAAAATTAATCACAGATGGGATGATATATATTCTATTCTGCAAATTGCTTCCTTCATTTACCTGTATCATTCCATCTCAACATAAACAAAGATACCTACCTCTTTATTTTAAAAAGCCATGTAGTATTTCATGGTTTGAATATATCATGTGCAAAGATGTAAATTAATCTATTTTTAATAAAGAGCTGAATAAACATTACAACTTTTTGCATGTATGTTCAAAAGTATTTGTACATTACCAGTAATAAAATTCCCAAGTCATATTGTACATTTCAAATTTTGAAAAATATTCCCAAATTGTTTTCTATTATATCAATTCATACTCTGAGCAGAAATGTTTGAACAATTCTGTTTTCTCTTACTTTCACTACCACAAGATATTATCAAACCATTTAATTTATTATCTCTTGATAGATATAAATTAGTATCTCACAGTATTTATTTTGATCTCCTTAAGTATAAATAAAATTGAGCTTCATTGCTTATTTATTGGGCATTATAAATACCTTTCTGTTAAATGTCTTTTCATATTATACCATTTTCCAATTAAAAAAATACTTTATACTAAAACAAAAGGCTATACGTGGCCTATTGCAGTATATGTTAAACTTTTCTTCTTAGTTTGTTCTTTGTTTTTGACTCTATCAATCTAGCTAACTATAATATCCTCCCATACATAAAATTGATTTTTTTTGGTAATCAAATTTCTCATTTCCTTTCATTATGGCTTTATTATAGCATCTTGTGTTATTCAGGCAAAGGTGTTTGTAAACAATATTCTTAATTTTACAAATTCATTCATAGTTTCTTCTGGAACTTTAATGTGCTTTTCTGCTTTTATTGTAAGTATTTCCATCTTTAAATCATTGGGACTTATTTATTATTTATGTTACAGAATAAGATAAAATATATCCTTTATTGTTTGTTTGCTTTTTGCCACTTATAGCAAAAAATTGTCCCAATTTTTAACATTCTACACTCCTCCTTATTATTCAAAATATCACTTTTGTCATATACTAGATTTCTCTATATGTGTAGGTCTATTTCTGGACTATTTATTATCTTCTATTAAGTTATCTGCCTATTCTTTATTTAATTTCTTTATTTAATACCTAACTTTTAAGTATTATTCTTTAGACTATTGTTAAGATCTGGAAAAAGGAGATTACCCTCCCCCCGTCCATTACCTTTCTTCAAAATATGATTTTTTTTCCTTGAGGATTGTTTTTACCAAGTTGGTACTATAATTGTAACATCCAGTGCTAATTTTAACTGGACATGAAAATGATAAAAATGAAATATCTACTAGTACTTAATTATTTTGAAGGGTTTCTTTTAACCTCAATGGGAAGGCACTCAGTAGTGGAGAAAAGGTGGCTAAATGGGATTGGGTTTGAGTTCCAGATGACCTATTCACCATAAGTACAGCCTCAGGTGAATTGCTTAACTTCTCTGCTTCTTTGTTACCTCAGCCATAATGTGTAGCTATAATATTTATTTTGTAGACTCCTCTTGAGGAAAAGTTAAATGAGAGATTATAGTAAGTAGTCAATAAATTTTCTCACATTCTGAAAACAAGCATATCCTATATGTTAAAATGACTTAGCCTTATTACTAGTAATTAATGACTTACCCAATGGGCTTAAAGTTTGAGGTGGAGAATGTTTTAGCAAATTTATGCCAATTATTATGTCCCAAATATTTTTGAATTTGGTGTGAGCCAGCAATTTTAATGATATTGTGCTAGTCCTGTCACTAAGGAAGGGAAGCCATCAGGTTTCTATTCACTCGATACACCTCTAAGCCAACAAGTTAAAATTTTTATTCATAGAGTTGGAACACTTCTGAAGGTCAGAGTGTTGGGTCAAACAGAGACTTTTAAATCTCTTCAGCAATTATTTATTACTAATTCTAGTATCTTTAAGCCTTGTAAGCCAATATCTTCTAAAATGCACTGTGACATTTAAAATCCTACTTCCTACATTACTCAAGGAAAACAATGCACTTCACTTAGGCGGCTCAAGCTAAAATTTAGACTCTACAGGAAAAAAAAACATTTCTTCAGCTTTACAGCTTCTCTGCAAGCACAATGGGGGAAAATATTTAGTCTAAACATCTCATTTGCTTATTCTGTGTGTGTGTGAGTGTGTGTGAGGGGTTGGGGCATACTGGACCACAGAGGTCACTGTGAGTTTACCATTTGCCTTTTAAACCAGACTAGGGAAGTGGGCTTGTTCTTCCCAGACTACAGATCATAAGGGTCTATTAAAAATTGTATTAACTCAGGAAGTTAGCAGTTTTTTAAAATAAGCAATCTATCAATTACTTATAATCATTTTCTTGTATTTTTCTAGTTCTGGGCAAAGTGATTTATGTGATTATTTCATCTGATCCTCACAATAACTTTAAGAGATAGAGACCATGAATAATATATCCAGTCACTAAAATAGTGGGTAAAAAAGATCACAACCCAGCATGTTTGATTAGAACCCATGTGTTAGTTTTTTATGCTATACAATGGGAAGTATGTATTAGTTGAATTAATAAATTATTCTCAAAACATTCTTGAAAAATATAAAATTTTACCTAACAAAATTATTTCTTATAAGACCTCCAACTCTGAAAGAGGACAATTAAGAAAAAGTTTCCCTTACAAATCTATTAAAGACTATTGGGTGTAGGGGTATTATTTAAAGAATTACCATAGGTTTTCAGTACTTAAATTAAGAAAAAAGCAGAAAACATTTGGACAATATCCATTTGACCCTAGCAAAGGGGAAAAAAAATGCATGAAGTGCCCATTCTAAAATTCCAGAACATCCTTGATTTATAATATAAGTCCATCATTACCAATTATTTCTTTGTCTTAGCCTCAGAAATGAAGAGTTGGGGTAATTATACTCCTCAGACCTTCTTGTTTTTTTAAAGATTGGTTATTTAGTCTCATCAGCCATTCTTATTCTCTTTTTTATGCTATAAGTAAGAAGCTAATATTGTCTGACTTTTTAATAGCCATGATGTGAATCCAGATAATGATGTAGTGAAATCTTAATAAAATATTGAAATATCACATTTAAAAACACTCAAAAATGAAATACTTAAATTAGATACTCTGATACTTGGCAACTAAACATATTTGATTTACTTATTTTATATACACTGATATGTGATAAATTAATTCAGCCAATTAATTCACTATAATTGTAAGTGAATGTTAAATACTACATAGCACTGCCCCTCAAAAAGACTATAGTTTATTTTCACAGAATATCACTGAGTAAGCATGAAGCAGACAGTGTGGAAGAAATTTAGGTACAGATAAATATAAAAACATGAGAATTTCCATGTCTTTAAATTAATTATTCATCCAACCCAGGTTAACTCGTTGAAAGGGAAAACAAAAGGGCCTGTTCAGAAATGTGGTGCCATAGAAACTTGGAGATGTAAAACATTTCTTATTTTCTATAAAAATGTCTTATTTGTCAACTGCTCTGAAAGTCATTTACTTATGATTCGTTTTGTTCCAGAAAGGATTTTAAGATTAAAGCTATTGGTATTTTTAACCTATTCTAATTCTTGGGAATTAGCAGATTCCATTAGATTACTACCTCCTATATCATGTTTCCTTACATTTTTTATTTCATGTCTCAGTTATCCTCCAGTTCTAGAGTATCAAAATTTGGGCCATTTCTTCCTATCCGTAGACTTTATGATTTTATATTCTGTGATTGTATTCTTCTTAAAGTGGATGTCTTTTTAGGCAGTGAAGTTCAACTTTTAAGTATGGAATTTCTCCCAATATAGCTTTAAAAAGGCATAACACAAAGAGAAAATTATAATGTTAACACTAAAATTAAGAATATTTTAAAACTTTAGATTTAAAAAAAATATTGACAATAAATACATCACAAATTTCACATTTTATTTCATAACATAAAGGTATTAAATTATAATATAGATAGCAGAAGTTCAAAATATAACATCAAACTTATCAGTATTATTAAGAAGTATATTATGTTTTTTTCTTTAATTCTTAAAGCAATATATGGCTTCTTATTGATTTAAAAACAAAGTAATTTTTAGTATGGTAAAGCACAACCCAGTTTTATTTGTGAAACTAAAACTGATAAATCTATATCTATATCTATATTTTATCCTCAATGAATATTTTGCAATGGATTTTTTATATTCCATAAGAGAATACTGCAATGCTCTTAAAGGAAACTAATGCACAAAGTTACATGTGAACTTTTTCTTTTCATTTGAAAACTAGGTCTGTAGGAAGATGTTAGAGTGTTTTGTTACTTGGGTTAAATTACAAAGCTAAGAAACTATTAGATCTACAGTTTCTTGCACCTGCATTAAGTGAACCTTGTATGAACAAGCTGAAAACCATGTACATTAACTTTAATAAAATTAACAAAGCAAAAGAGCTACAATTTGAAAGTTGGTACTAACAAAATACATTATTATAATTTAATTAATATACAATAAATATATTTAAGAAATTAAAAAAAACATTAAGATGCATTTTTTTGGTCACATTAAAGCATTTCACGGTGAAAACCAGACATAGTAAATGCACATACATGGTTTTATGTTTGGAAAGCGGTTTTTTGCTCTGTTCCAAGGAAGGTCAGCATCAGTTGAAGAAAGATCCTGAAGAAATTTTGGCAGTTCCTGTGGAATGAAGTCATTACAAAGTTTAAGTTGATTTCAGAGTTAAACAAGAAATTCCACTTAGTAAAACACAATTCTTTTTCTAGTCACTTTTATTTTTAAATTGAAAACACCTCTCATAACTGTAGAAACAAGGTCAAATTAACCGTAATGAACTTACGTAAACTTTCACTGAAAATATGTTAAATAACATTGGTCAGTTGGGCTAGTGCTCTCTGGTATAATTTCTTTGTACTTTGGGAAGCTCTATGATGTGGCAGCCATGTTAGTAACCCTTTATCATATTTTCTTAATGGTTTTATCAGGTACACACATAATATTATTTAATATTTTAATATCTACTTAGGAGGGGAAAGAACTTCGGTGATTTATTTTTTGTTTTTTCTCCTCAGGCAGTGTGATTTCATGCCTATTAATTGGTACAACATTGGTCAGTTTTGAGAAGATAGCAAAGGTCAATTCCTGTGCTCAAAAGGCATTGTTAAATCAATAGTAGAATGCAAAGATGCAATTAAGAATTATCAGACACAGACAAAGGGTCAAGGTGATCTATTATTGACATTTTGGTGAAAAGTCACGATATTATCATTAAGAAAGTTGGGGATAAAAAAAAAACTTGGTGCAAAATTGTATTCATTATTTTGTTGAGCTGAGATTTACATTTACAAAATTTATAGTTTTCCGTTTTAGAGATTTCTCAACTTGCCAAAATCCTTAAATACTATTAAAAACATTTGTTTTTAGAATTCATTTAACATTATTATAAATACTTTATTTTAATTGGATAATTCTCCCTTCCACCTTATTTTTTCCTCAAAGAGAAAATCTGGACAGCCTTTTGCAAGCAGATATGTGTTAGAGGAGAGAGACCATGTAAACATCTGAGTTCTGGTGTGTTGGCATCAGAGGCTTAGAAAAATAAAGATTAACCAAGTGAGGAATCCTAGAACAGCTTTCATTTGGCAAGGTTTTGGGAACATATTTGTAAGAGACAAAGAACTGTTTGGGGGAGGGGAAAAGAAAGGTGAATTGAACATTACCTGAAAAGGGTACTTCTATAATTATTTCACATAGAAATATCCATTTATAGATTTAAATGACTCATCTTGTTAATCAACACCCAATTGCGAGGTTGATTGTTTGAATAGTAATGTTACACTTGGTGGCCTATTCTTATCCTTGCACTAAGGGCCTCAACAATCCTCCCAACTATTAACTCTTTCTCCTACTGTTTCCTCTTTTCAGTGAGATCACAGATGAGTTGCACTATTTTGCATCCTTACACTTTCGCGTTAATTCCTTTTCTCTGGAATATCTTTTCTTTTATCTACTCATTGGAGTTCTACTTTTCTTAAAAGTTCATCTCAAAGGTCACTTTTTTGTGAAGTCTTTCTGACTGCTATGCAAAGTTAATCTTCATTTTGTTACAAATATCCCTGTCGTGATATAGTGCCTTTGTAATTTTGTATACATGTCTGCAACTCTTATCATAATGTGAGCTTCTTTCTGGTAGGAATCATTGTCATAATAACTAACAATTGTGCCAGCCACGATTCTCAGTATTACACTCATTCAATTATTTTAGCATTCACAACTCAATGAGGTAGATATATCATTTTAGATATGAGGAAATTGAGGCACAGAGAGTTTAAGCAATTTGCCCAAGGACACTTAGCTATTAAATGTTGAATTGATATATGTCAATGTGCCAAATACATAATAAGAGGTTTTTAATATTTCAAGTATAATAAATGAATGTAACTTAAATTATAAGGTTTTTCAAATATGTGCATCAAATGTTCCTTTGTTTATTAAAACATAATTTCACTTTAAAAAACTTAATACAGCATTAGGATAAAAACATTTAATAGAAAACAAGCCCTTTATATATATATATATATATATATATAGATACATTTATACAAGTTACACAAAACCTATATATTTATATAAAAACACCCTAAGTCTTGAAACCATGATCTCTAAAAAAACTAAACTAGAAACTTTCTCAATATATGTAAAAATGTTATTAGTAATAAAACTTTTCATCTACTTAGTCATGCATAATGTAATTATGTTTGCTTCTATTCTAGTGAAATTACACTTTTGTTCCCAAAAAATTGAGAGTTCTTGCTCTGTAAATGCTAAAAAGAGTTTTATGATACCACTGATTTTGTTAAGTCCAGACCAATATTATTTAAGAAGCATAACCAAAAAGCTGTAGGAAATACCATTAATCTTCTCACATTTCTTTGTTATTATTCCCTGAGAGACTGAAATATTATAATCCTGAACTATTCAAGCCAATTGTTTGATTCTTTGTTTCATAAGTTCATACCCTGTGAATTTCATGAAAAAAGAAATAGAAATAAAGTTTCAGTGACATTTTGAAATCTGTTTTATTTTCATAATAAACATTAGTCATTCAAGTTAAGAAAGATGCTTACAAGTTTGAAAATAACTTGCAGATCTGATATGTATCTTATGTTTTAAAATAATTTCAATTATAATTTTATAATTTCAATGTCAAAAGCAACAAAATTATTCTTAACTTTTAAATAGGTTTTAGGTGACAAGTTCTTTACTTATTCTCTAGAACATGAAACAGCATTATTTTTATAGTAACTTAAAAATAGGCCTTGTAAATCATGGGCATTACTTGTCTATTTTTGATTTTCGGACAATTCTGGAAATGACATTATTTGTATAGTTTTTGGAGACATCAACTACCACTCTCAGGTTCACCTATACCACAAACACAAACTAAGCAGGCAAGTATAAACTGGAATGATTTAGTCTCTATATCTAACCCAGTTATTTGACTATGAACCACATTTATGGTATAACCCAAGCCTTGTACACAAACAAAAACTAATGTAAACAGCACCATAGATTAGCATCTACATTCGGTTGAGGGAGCAGAGAAGAAAGGAGGCCAGGATGCTGTTTTCCGGGAGGTCTGAAGAAGTGCACCTTTTCCTGACACAGTAGGTGAATAATTCTGTTCAGGTTGCACCCGAGGCTGCCCAGTGTAACATTACTATCCAAACAATCGACCTGGTAATTGGGTATTGATTATCAAGGCCAGAGTCCTTCATGGTCTCGCATGCTTAAAATGGACATGAAATGTGACACACGAAACGACTGGAGCTCTGGCAATGTTGTGACAACTGCTAGTAACATACCGAAAATTCTTCTTGAAACTTTAGGTTGTTGTTTGTGCAAAGCTCTTCAACATGTTGCAGGAAGGATTTCTTGCTTATCGGCCTCCAAGCAAGGAAAGATATGAAATGGAGTCACATTAGATTGGGTTCTTTCACTTTAACATGGACACTGGTTAACAAGTTAAAGAACAACGGACATTTCAAAACCCGTAAACCACCCAGCCCTGTGAAGTCGCTCTGTCATCCTTTCAAAATTTTCTCAAGTGCACTTTCTTTGTATTCATGGTTCAGTGTTCTTTCTATTTTTAAGTGGCTTTCAGTGAATGATTTAACATTTTAATGAAGAAAGTTTTCAAGTAAATGTAAGGCATAAAGTTATCATTGAATCCTAAAGCACATAATACCTCTTTGTCATACAAAAAACATTTTATACATTACAAGGTTTTAGAAGACATAAAATATTGCAGTGACCTCATTCTCATAATGACATGGTTTTTAAACCCCAAGGAGTTTAAGTATCCCCGTATTACTTCTCAAGCTAAAATACAGACATGCAGACTTCACCCCAAGAGAGAGAGAAAGCATTTCTCCAGTTACCATGCAATTAGTCATGCTTTTATGATTTATATCCAGCTTGGAGGTTTTTCTAACAAACATACAAAAAAAGGAACCACACAGTAAGATTCATCAAATCAGTGAGTCTAAAGTTGATATTCAAAAAGAAGAAAAGATATTTGACAAACTTACTTGATGGATTTTCTATAACTAAGTAACCTGCAACAGAGATGGTATTAAATACATTATGAGTTAACGGTAGGGCTCTTTCTAAAGAGTTCTAGATTAAAATAAGAAATATATAAACCAGTAATGTATAATGTGCAATGCTTTAACTCACATGTGATCATTATTTAAAATTCTATTTCCTTTTAAAATATTACATATTATTTGTGCCCAAATAATAATTTGGCTTCTCTTTCAAGTTAAGAATGTACTTTTCTATATTGTTAGGCATTTGGGGCACTACAATAAAAATGGGTCACTTTTTAATATATTGCATTGCATTTAGTGTTCTAAGAAAGTTAATGGGGATTTGAAAAAATATTTTCTTTGTCCACAGAGAGTGTTGAACCCAGAAGAATGGATCATTGAAAAATAACATTATATTGCCTAAGTTTTGTTTTGTGAGCTTTGATAACTATATTATTATAACAAAATCACCATCATGTCAGTTACTTTAGTCATATGTATTGTTACAGTTAATTGGCCATTTTTACTCTGAAAAAAACCTGAAATTATTTCTAACAACTAAACAGACTACAGAACACACCAATTCAGGGATGGGCACATCTTTAGTAACACATCTGTCATGCACAACGAATTAGCACTGCACAAACACAAAAGGCACAAAGTATAATTACATAAAACATATAACTTATAAAAAGTTTTTAGTTTTTAATATTATTGGGAATAATTTTACTGTATTCTTTCAGTGAAGAATATTTATAAGAGAATGTGGTTTGTATTACAGGATGAATGAAATAATCAGATTGAAAAACATGACATAATGAATATTGTGAAAATGGTTACAAAGGGATTGTGTTTAATGTGGAAAACATGAGTTACAAAGACGTGTATTTTATTTCAGTACAGGGACTGGTGAAAAATATGGGGTAGTGGAGCAAGTATTATCAAGAAGAGTGATAGAATCTGGTTAATGCTTCAGGTGTCCTCAAGCAGAAAGAGATACGTCCCAGTTCCTCAGGCTGTAATCTGGTGGAGCATCGCATTATCAAACATGGCATGGCAGTGATAAAGCAGCAATGTTTGGCCAAAGTCTTGGCGGACGAGCTATGGGCTTTCCACAAGGCCCTCTAGTAATTCTAAGAAGGCAACAGAGAAATCCTGACTCTAACTAGATGGATCTGGAGATGGCTGAATGGGCTGTTGAATCAGAAGTACCTTTGGTTTTGGGACAGGAAGTCAGAATCTGAATTGGAGGCCTAGGAAATCCTTCCAAGATGGCGACAGTAGGGACTGAGGAAGCAATCGGAAATAACTACCCATCAGCAAAGACCATCAAGAAAAAAAGACACCATGGACTAAAACCACACTGCCCTAGCCTCCTTAGATGCCTGATACCCTATGCTCCTATGCCATGCTATTCCTCAAAAACGGAAATGGAAAGGGGCTTAGGTTGGGAAAATCCTAATTAAGTGAATGTCAGAAAGAAAGAAATAAGAGACTTGAAATAGCAAATCAATTTCCCTCCTACCAAACAATGGAAATTCTTGAGTTGCATGCAGATCATTTTTAAAGTAGCAAGAAACACTTTTCAGTTTGTGATAGGTGAAATTCAAACAACTACACCTGATTTACTTACTGACTCACGTCCATCTATTTAAGGACAATCAGAATGAAAAGATTCTCTTTTCTAGAGGATCCAGGATTACTTGAGTAACCAGTCTTGACTGGTAAAATGTTTTACTGGAATATCTAAAACCTAAAATAGAGCTACTTTCTGGGCAGCTATCAGTAAGTCATTTGAGGAATCAGTTATGTTTATGAAATTCCCAAGAGATGTTAAACATGAATAATCATATTAAAATATAAGTGAGCAAGAAATAGCTAAAGTACCATATTATTATTCATATCATTCATATCTGTGCTCTTTTTCATTAATCTCTATTCTCATTTAGCAATTATAACTGAATAAAATTTTTTCTTTAAAGTCAGTTTATTTTTAGTGATAAATGCACAGAAAGTTTATTTTATTTTATAATTATTTTATCTTGCACTTGAAATATTTCTCTAAAGATATTACTTTTAAAGCATAACTGGCTAGCTAGCTATTATACTTGAGTAGATATTTGTGAATTTTTTCCTTATAAAATACTGTGCCCTTAATGGCTTTAAATGCCTGCTCCAGCATATACCAGTTATATTACCTTGAGCAAGTTGCTTGAACTTTCTGTGCCTTAGTTTCCTAATTTAAAAAATGGGGTAAAATTACATAAATCAAGCTCACATATGAAAATGTTCAAAAAGTCCCTGGCTTTGGTAAGGAACATATACATGTTAGTTACTATCATTAGTACTACAGTTACTTTTCTATTTCATTTTGTATAACTCAAGCTCCTCTTAGCAATGCACAGTTTATAATGATACAGAGAATTTTTTGTTTCTACAAAACTTCTGCCTTAAGTTTACTAAAAAATGTAGACTGGAGTGTTCTAGATTAAGCAGCAAGATTTCCTATTTTATTCTTTCTGGCCAAAGTTTCTGCATATAAGTGGTCACAAATATCTAGACTTCAAATCCAACTCTGATTTTCTAGTTTTCAATTCAAGATCTCTAATAAAATGACTGTGGTGACTCTGTTATTATACAATCATGTGAAAGCATTTCTAAGCATGCCCACCTTTTTGACATTATCCCCTACAGTTCCCTTTCATACACTCCATTTGTAGTCCAGATATTCTCTTGGCATTCCTCCCTCTCAGTTCGTATCATTCCAGGTGTTTTCTCACAACCAGATTCTATTGATTCCTCAATAGCTGACTCAAGTGTTAATTCCTCCATGGAATTTGCCCTGTTTTATTACAGAGAAAATAATGCCTTCCTTCTGTGAAACCAACTTTCTTAGGACAAACCAGCTTCTACCTTGTATTATGGCTATTTAAGTACAAGCATCAAGGAGACAAGCATTAAGGTTCATGTATACTTGAAGGCACCGGCAGGATTAACACTTGATTTACTGTAAGTCTCTCATAACCTTATTCATAGTAAGCAATGAGTAAATCATTGTTAAGTATACAGTGTGGATGAATTCAGATCAAGATACACAGTAAGCTAAATATAAGTGCTCTGATTACTATCAGAGTATCTAAATTAGATCAATTTTTCATGAAAATATTAAGTAATTGAGAATTCTCAGAAGGTCCTAACTCAAAGGTTTGGATAAGTATGGTCACTATATGTATCAACAAATAGTATAAACAAAGGCCATATCTTATCACTTAACTTCAGAAGTTAACAGGTGGTAGATACTTTGTTAAGAAATTACATATAGGAACAATAAAATTGCTCTTGCTCACTTAAATAATATTAATAATAAAATAAGTAGGCCATGTTTTGGCTTTATTTTCTTTTATATCACTCTATTTAAACCTAATCACTTTATGTAATCTGTCCTCATTTTAATTTATATAATGTAAGAGACAAGGTTTCTAATAGTATAATTTTTATGTACTTGACCAGTCTATGCTTATGTTACAATTATGTTTGAAATAAAATCTTCAAATACCTATCTGGATAGTTTAAGTTTATGCCAAAATGGACATGAATTACCTATTTCAAATAAAAATTAGAATTTTTTTCTTGTTGTCTGTGGTATCCATATAATTGTTTTGATTCTTAGCCTCATACTGTATGGGTATATTTTTCCTGCAAGCATTGGCTATGTTTTAAATTTTGTTTTTATTTATGGTTTTAAAGTTTTATTTTTTAAATAAGAAAAATTATTAAATTGGACAATTAATACAGGAAATTGAAAAACAAGGTGGAACATAATATGAGAAAAATGAATAGCTTATCACTGCTGAGGTAATTAAATTCTTTTGGGAAAAATATTTGGTTAAACATAAAAATTTACAGAAATTGATGTGCATGTAAGTCAACAATGTTATTTCAGAAGAAGTTCTATTTTCAAATCAAGCGCTCTGTGGAGACCTGCAAAGATACTCAACAGGACACTTGTTCTCATTAACACTTTTAAAACTTCTAAAATTTTTTAAAATAGAAAGCAGTTTACTGATTATAGGTACTCTTATTTTATTCTCATAATGTTTAAGGTTATTGTCATCTTATATTCAGCTCATTAGTATATAAATAAATTTGGAAATTGTCCAGATTTCAATAAGATAACCGACTACTTCCCAATATAAAAGGATAAACAGTTTTATTACATGAATCTTAGTTTTCTTAAATCCTATGCCTTTTTGCTGAAAAGGGTATTACTTCATGTCTGGGTTCATTTTTTTTTTTTAAAGTCTATCAAAAACTTAAATTCCACTCAGATTACTCTTGATAGATCCAGAGAGTAACCATTTATTTATGTTGGCAGTGGTGATTGAAGACCATATTGTCACAGAGACTCAGCTTTCCCTCAAGGTCAATTAGTTGAAATCTATAGGGAATTAAAATAGAGTCCAAATAGAGAGCCATAGATGATAGCACATAGATGAGCAGCTTAAATCAGCATTAGCAGTGTCACAGGACAAATTGAGAAGCATTGTGCTTTCTACCAACCAGTTAAGTTAGGAGAAAGAGAAAAGAACCTCAAATTTTATTGCCTTGATGTAAAAATATGTAATTTGTACATACTACTATGTAATTCATATTCAAATACAAATTTGTAAACTATCTCTCTAGTAAAAACATATTAATTAATTTTTCCAAGTTTTGCAAAATGTCGAGTGTGAGTTATTAATTGCTTCGACATTTATATCTACTTGTAAATGATATTCTACTACTTCTTCAAAGCCTTGTAATGCTTGCAAAGGTGTCTTAATTTTTGTTCTTTACTATTGTTTTTATTTGTTCTAGCCATTAAATTAGCATCCTTTCAAATCTGTCTTCATTCTTTTACAAAATCACCATTAACTTTTCTATGGTCTTCAATATAAATGAAAAATATTATCTTAGCTAATAGCTGGTAATATGTAGCTGATGTTAAAACTTTATTTTATAAGGTAAACATACAACCTGAATAAGTTATTAATGTGATATTTTTCTTGTTTAATTAGAAAAACAAGCAATTAGTAAGTGATATCTAAGTACTTCCTCAGTATGTCTCCTCATATCTGTAAGGACAAATAAGTTAAAAAGAAGCTTAGCTATTTGAAGGGCACCTCTTTGGAGTCAATGCCCCTTCCTTTTCATCACAGTATTTCCAGAGCCTGGAACAGAGCACATTGATTGGCGTTCAATTGTTATTTGACTCAAGCAATGTGAAATGGACTTTTGGAAAAAAATGGGAAAGCCACATTCTTGCTGATGTCAAAGAGCTAAGATTCCCAGGGTGCAGGAGTTGTATTTTCCTTATTACTAAGCTTCTCTACATTAGCACATTTGAAAACAAATTCTTGACAGTTGTTTTATTTTGTCAACCATGCACTCTAAATTAAAACCAGGGGCATAAGCTTAGCTACCTCAGGGGCAATAGGGCTGACAGAGTAGAGAGGATGAAGACTCTGTTGACAGCTGTGTGAAGAGACGGTCAAAGTTCTCAGTGAGGACTTAATGAAGAGGAGACAGATGACAGACCATCTAAAAAGAAGTCCTTACAGCGTGAACTATTAGCTAGCCAGGCAGGTAAGCATTGAAGTTCTTCTTTTAGGATTAGAAGGCAACTTCAGAAAACTAAATTTGAAAGAAGACTGCATGTCCTTTAACAAATACAATTATATAGAGGTGTTCTATAGTGATTTCCATTAAACCAAACTATTATGTTTATCTCTGTCAAAGTAAGAGCTCTGACTGAGCAGGAAAGTATTCAGGACACTAGAAGAAAAATTTTGATGAAAGAGGAGAGACCGTGAAGATTCAATGAAAATGGAAGCATTTTCTCTGAGGTATTAATGACATAAAGCAAAAGAAGTAAAAGGATTATGTTTAATGATGACGAAGAAAGACATTCAGCAGAGTTGCTCAAGCAGACTCCTTGTAAGTCTGGAATGCCAAGAGGTCAGCTTCAAGTGCTGGTTAGAGATGGATCTTTTATGTGTGAACATAATCACTTAAATCATTAGTTCAACAGCACCTTACTTTGACAAATGTTTGAATCTGATCAAGCTGGTTCTTTGAAAAAAAAGGTAATTTCATAAAACTATTTTAATTCTGTCAATGGGAACTCGACAATTAGTTAATATAAAGAAAAACAAGATCAATTATCATTCCAAAATGCTAAATGCAATTAGAGTAGAGAAAGGCCTGGTTTCCTCTGTTTTAATCATACTGAATATTATTCATGGTCAGTAACAATGTTGGGAGCCTTGGCTGCATCCAGCACTGTGGCTCATGGATGCTGATTCCTCTGTAGTAGATTTGGGATTTTGAAATTAAATGGGATTTTCACTTTCTGCCTCCATTCATATCCTTGGCATGAATTAACTGATTATGTCTGAGGCACTCAATCAATTACAGGGGTCAAATGTAATGTTGACATTTTGCTATCAGAATGCGTAAAACAAATTTTGTGCTAGGACAAGAATGGCATTTCTGAGCATCAGAGGAGGGCCTGTAAGCATGCACAGTTTGCTATCCAGTGGTCAGGGAAAGAGTCAAGGTTCCAGGAAATGTGCCCTTCCGCATGGCCCTGAGTCAAAGATCAGGAAATATCATCTTCTTGGTCCTTACAGATTACCACCTGTGATAGTTGAAATGAGCGTGTGTGACATGTAAAGCCAGCCTCCACTTGTCAGATGGCAAATTCAGCTCCTGTGTCATGGTTACAGTAGGATAAGAAGCATGTGAAGAAATCTAGATGAATACTTGTTTTACTATCAAGTCTAACACAACATGAGAACACAGCAAATTCTCAGGACATGCACATTATGAATCAATGTGCATTTAGATAAGATTAATTTTATCATATCAGTAGCATGCAATATTATTGAGAACACATGTTAAGTGGAAAGCATGGGGGATGGCTTTGAAAAATAACACATTAGTCAACAAAATGCTCAATAATACACATTTTAAAATACAAAACACACCACCTGACAAGACTGAAATAATCACAGCAGAGCTCTGCATCACCACAGTAACTTACTGGATGACAAAAATCTCCTTGCGTCTAAAGAAAAATGAAGAGTATCTGGAAGTAAAGATTCATTAATTACTTAGTATACAAACACTGCATTGCTTTTGATTTGCTACTACAAGAACATATGCATTAAATGTCTTACGTTTTGTTCTACTTCAGGACATTTGTTGTCCTGAATTCATATATTGGTCAGACATTTCTTATTTTATGTAGAATTCCCTGTATCAGTCAAATATGTATTCTTATTAAAGTCACAATAAGAATTGCACTAGTAAAGATTGTCCCGTTTCTGCAAGTTGGAACTTAGGCTCAAATGCCATCACTCCTTTGCCCCACATCACTAGAAAATAAAAAATTTCAAAAGGAGTTCTTCCCTTAGAATCATTTTGTGATACAAAACGCTGCTTGAAGAAGAATACCATGAGCACTTGTCTATTTAAGAGGGTTTATACTGACCTCATCTAGTATCCTTCAGACTCAAATACACACACACACACACACACACACACACACACACACACACACACACACAGAAGTGGATCTTGATTTATCAGAATCAAACAGACCTGGGCTAGCATCATGGTTATCCTATTTACTAGATGTATGACCTTGAACAGTTACTTAAAATATCTAAGCATCTCTCATTTTTCATTTGTAAACTGAGGATGAGTACCTACTACGAAGATTGAAAGAATTATGTAAGATCATTACATACAGAATTTAACACAGTAGCAATTATTATGTTAGCAATCCCTATATGAAAATAGATTAGGACAAATTTTGATTTCACAAATGTTATAAATACCAATAACAAAACCAAATGTATTCTGATTTACAGTTTACAGAGCACATTCATAGGATTCTTTCAAATGGTAAGCTTTCTGAGTACGCAATGTTTACCAAAAATTCAACATGCAAACATCTACAGTTACTGAAAGAGAAAAGAGACTCTTGAATTAGCAATTCAACTGTTTGCTTCATTTTGTTGGATTGGGCCTTGAGTCTTAAAATAATGTACAATTTCATTCAATTAACTAAAATAGTCAAGATCATTATTATGTAATGATGTGCAAACTTTCTGGAAATAAAATGAGGTTTAGAAGAAATTTTCTGTCAAGTAAGAATATTAGAAACACTGATCAATCTTATTCTACTATGTTTTTCTAACTTAATTACCATAGAAAAAACTTCTGTAGCTTAAGTGTTAAAAGGAGATGAAAAACTTTTTTAATGACTAGAATCTTTAACTTGTGTTATTTAATTTTGTGTTATAATACTTTGGGAAGGTAGTCTCTGTTACACTTAAATTAGTTAAAAAGCAAGCCACAGGGCAGTCTCGGCAATCTTTGGGAGACAGGTCTCTGTTTTACCTCTATGTGTATTGCCGATCTTGCCAATATTTTCTCTTAGAAACCTTTCTCACTTCAGTGAGCTAAGTGGCTGTCTTTTGAAGGAGTCATAACAAGAGGTTAGGTTGTTTATTCGTTTATCATATAACAAAACCCAAGGGTCAATTGTTAATCTGCTAAATGTGGAGTAGATGAGCAAAATAGTAAATACTTTCTAAAAAATATAGCTTGCATTGTCTAAAACTTAAATATAAAATGTGCATAATAAAATTATATAATTATTATTCTAAATACGAATTTAAAACATTTTCTTGGTGTGTCCTTGAAGGTGCTCACGGAGTACTAAATCTTTCCTTCAGGAAGAAAAAACATAAAGTGAGAGAATTCTTCAGCTCTTCTGTGAAGATATAATTAATCAATAGGAGTTTACATATACAACAAATATAGGATAAACTTTAAAATATAAATAAAGAAGTAGATAACACAAAATAGTTAAATAATTTCTTAACTATCCAATCCTTTAAAAGATTTAATACAAAGTATCATAATGACATTTTTTTGGTCAACTAGAAAACATCCTAAAATTAATATTTTAATGACTGGTTAGATATTGTTTTATCATTTCTCTTATGGACATGTGGATACATGAAGCATTGAGGAAAACAGCATGAAGAAACTGAGCAGGTTCTATGGAAGAGAACATCCCTGAGCCTCAAGTAGAAAAGAGCACATGTTAGCTAGGTAGACTTAAAGGAAATTATCTAAGTTCTTTTCTACAAATAACAACATATGGCATAAATTACTCAACATTTTAGAAGGTAACTCAGACTCCTTGATTCTTCACTCCTGGAATCTACTATCTACCATCAATCTCTGTGGCCATACCCTCACCAGCCTTATATGGCTTTGAATAGGTTTAGATTTTGGATCTAATTATGAATCCATTAGTTGCTATTTTTTTAGTCATATTATTTAACATATTAGTGACTTTAATAACATGAAAAACTTCAATAAATAATAAAACTGAAGATCGATCTCTGTAATGAAGAATTAATACCCAAACGACTTGATAGTTATTTTAATAAATTTCTATAACAAATCAAGCAGCTCATACTGTTATGTGCCATTGAAATTACAAATAAGAATGTTTTACAGTCACAAATGCTGGAATCATAACAAATAAATAAGAAAATGAAAAGCATAGACACTAAAATTTCCAACTTTACTATTACTAGGGGTAATATATACTCATTTTCTATATGCAAAAATAAATAAGAATTATTTGAAATATATTTGAAAGACACTTCTACATTCTTTTACAAATAAATTGACATACAAATAAATAAATATGAGAGTCAGAAATTAATAACAAGGAGTCAAATTTAAATAATACAGTCCATGAATTATAAATATTGAATAATAAACCATCTGTACAGTCCTCACCCACCTTTTCTATTAACTGCCATGACAGTAATTGTTAAAATAAACACCTAATGTACAAAACAAACAAATGAACAAAATTGAATCACAGGCATCGAAACAAGGAACAGACTGACAGTGACCAGAGGACATGGAGGAGAGGGGATAAGAGGGTAAAGAAGGGGAAGGGTTTAGTCAGGGAACATGTATAAATGACCCACGGGCATGGACAACAGGGTGGGGATTGACTGTGGGAGAGGGGATGGAGTGGGTGGAGCAGGGGAGAGCAAAGGGAGAAAAATGGGACAACTGTAATAGAACAAAAATAAATTTAAACGAACAAACACCCAACCTACTACCTTTTTAATAATGACTGTGTTCAGAAGTGGAGGAAGGTACAAATTGAAAACACACAGCATTTAGGGGATCTGACTTCACCAAAGCCTACCTAGAATGGTAACGTAGTTAGTAAAGAATAATTTTTCTGATACTGACTGTTTTTTTCACTTTATTATTTTATGTCTGCTAAAGATAAACTTACTAAGGACTTCTGGAGGGTTAATAAGAAAATCATTTTTTAAATGCTTTAAAAATAGACACTTAGAAGTTCACATTTTAGTATGAACAGATTCAACTATTGTCCAAACAACTAAAATTAATTGCACTAAGGGATTTGCAGTTTTGTCGCTTGCACACTTTGGGGCATAGAAGCAAGAGACTGGGACCCCAGGCCTGTGGAGGGGGCACAAAGACATGTGAAAGGAGTGCAGAAAGGCAGCTGAACAGGTGAGTACTGAAATCCAGTTGGTCCACAGGGGAAAAGGAGTAGAAAATTCCTTTCATTCTGTGTGTGACCCTTTAGAGACTGAGAAACAGAGCATCATGCCAGTAAAGCACTATTGTTCCTAAGTGGTTTCACTTTGGCGGTGGTTTCACTGAAGAACCTATTGATCTTTTATATACAACATTTCTTATGTTGGAAACTATGTCCTGGGTCATATATAACCATCTTACACATAGTCTTTGGAGCAATATTCATTTTAGGTGGAAACAGCCTGTATTAGAATTAACATAGTAAGTTTCTACACCCAACAAACTAAATTTCCTTTTACTTTAGTGATAATACTAAATTACTTTTGTTCTATAGACTTTGGAAGGCCCCTACATATGAAACTTGGCTCTATAGCACATTTACATATTTTCGACATGCTGGAAATATTCTCGCAAAGTCAATTTACTAGGCAAAAGCTAAATTTTGTAAACGACACCTACAATTGATTGATTCCCAGTTCAAATTCTTAGATGCCAATTTCCAGTTAATAATTCTGAAAAGTTAAACTGAGTTGTTTTGTAATAATTATCTTATGTTAATTAAAGCATCACAAAATATTGGCTTTTAAAAGAATCTAAACTTAAGACAGCCTGATGATAGTTTTTATTAAAAATTTGATAAATTATTTTAATAGGCAGAAATTTTTTAAATGTGCCAACATTTTGAGCAGTTTATAATGATTTTTAAAATATTAAAATTACCTATTCTTTAAAATTAAGCACTTTGCTATTTCTAGTACATATTAATGACATATGGTTAGTATACACATATTTACTTTTACTTCCAAAGGTAATTTTACTTTACATTTAATTTTTAATACTAAGCAATTAACAATGAAGTTTCCATATATAATTTATACTTTTAATGTAATTTCATACTAAAGGAGTTTTAAAGAAGGCTTTTATAAAAGTAAACAATATCAAGTAGTTACAAATTTAACTATTTTAAACTTGTGATAAAAATGTGGAACCTCCAGAAAAACTGCTATAAAAAATCTATTATATGAAGTGAATTATTAAACATAATTTTAAATGTTTAATGTGTAAAAATATTTTCTCAGAAATAAAAAGCTTGGTTGAAGACTGTAGTCCAAGGCTCATATTGAACTCTAAGTATTAAGAAGATTAAGTGATTCTCTGAACATCAGTGAGAAGTGTGTAGAAGATGGAGGTCACCCTTTGAAAGAAGATCTCTGTGACCTGTATAAATAGGAGCCCCGCAAACACTTCCAACAAGCATAGGTCAGAATAGGGTCATTGCTCCAGGCCCTCTGGACCACAGTACACCCAGTGGAGTGTGCTCACCGCGTTAATCTTTCATCCTTCAGTTCCAGGTCTGCCACTGTGATGAGCTGATCCAGCTTGAATTTAGTGTCAATAATTTCTGCATCTCGAGGAGAGTATGTGCCACCTTCTTTCTGCTTCTGACGAATTCTAAAATGTGTAGTCCAATAAGGGAACATCACAGAAAGCATATGGAATTAGGTTTAATTTTCTTTTTAAGGAAAGACATTAATCAAATAATTTCTTTGTTGAATCACTTCTCTTAATGTACTACAAATTTATAGCTACTCCGTTTCTTTTTCAATTTTAATTCCATGGAACCTATTCTACTATATAGTTATTAACATGTTTTGTTGAAGTTTCAAATTCTAATGAGAATTAGTTGATTAAGGCCTGAGTCGCTGGAATATTCAAAATATAGAGCAAATTAGACTGAGTCTAGCTGTTTCATAGATTTATCACAAATAGGAAATATGCCAAAGTGGAAATAGCTCATTGCTATCAGCACCAGTGCTAAAAGACAATGCTCTGTTGTTTTTACATACAAAATTCTTTTACATACATGAAAATACATAAACATGTGTTTTAAACTTTTGTATTGACTTTTTCAAAATACTGTGAACTATATAATCTTTATGTAGAATCAGAAAAGTCAGATTCAAAAATAAAAGTAACATGAATCTGAGAATCAAATTAAAATCTTTTCATTTTAAGTCATTTACATTTTTATGACAGTGCAGTATATTACAAAGTAATATTTAGCTATTTTATCTCTTTAAAATTTCAAACATATTATTTGTTATAATTTATGTACTAAAGATGATATAAGAAGCATAAAATGTTGTCTTTATCTTCAAGGACACTACAATTTAGTTGAGAAGCAGAATCTAAACTTAGAAAAAGCATAAAAAGAGAAAAAAGATTTAAATTACAACTCATAAGATAGTAACTAATAATTTTAAAGTGTTACATAAGTGATTACAACTCTTATTATTTTGAGGAAGTAAAGAAGTGAGATTTGACTTGGTTGTTCGGAATGAGAAGGAGGAAGAAGCACATTTCTGACTGAACAGAAGCAGAGTTGTACAAATGTCTAAGGAACATTTAGGTGAGAATAGACCCATCTGACTAAAGAGATGTAAGAAAATTGTAGGGAATAATGGAGGACCACTTCTTGCCCAAATAAGGAATTTATTCTTTAAGGACATGAGAAGGCAAAAATGATTTTAGAGCAGGATAAAATATAAATATGGATGATGGGTGCCCCCCTTAGGGACATGCCCACATTTTACACAATATATATTTAAAATGCCTAGAATTATGGCTTTCTCATAACATCTGACTGAGTCTGAGAACAGTATGTGGCATAAGAAAGATATGTTTTTCAAGAGTTTTTCAAGTTATTCACCAAAATGATTTAAGAGATTCAAGATGAAGCAGATCAGACATGGAATTCAGAATACAGAACAACATTCTTCAGGTAAGATTAAAATAGAGCATAGTGAATTACTTAGGAACTTAATAGAATGGTTATTTTTGCAAATGTAGGGTACCTTTAACTTGGCAATCTACCGTATGAAAGTAGATTTTAGGATCATACTAAAATTCCCTCTGAGGTTGTGTAACCAACAGGTGAATTAAGAGATGCATACTGAGAACTTAGGATACTTAGAAAACATAGTACAGACATATTGATAAAGTAAATATAAAAAGGGGGCCACTACAGAAAGAAATCGAACATCTCTAGTGTCGTACTTACTGTAAAAATTATTTGTTCTGTAAAAACTTTAAATTAGACTTAATTAAAATATTTTAAACTAAACCTATCATTCATAAATTATTCACAAAATGTAGAAAGCTGGGCATCTTCTGCTTTTCTGTTATCACTTTATTGTCTCTCAGCTCCAAATCCACTCTTCTGTGCCATATTTGTAATATTGGCATTAGATGCTGTAACATTGCTCCTTTGCCAGATAGCAAGATGCTAAGCTTTGTCAATAGAAGACACTAGAGTGAACCTGCAAGGCTACAGGGGCAAGGAGACACTTCCCTTGTGGGTTCACGCTGCACTATTACCATTCATTGCGGGAGCCCAGCAGCCTACCTGGATGAGCTCTAGCTGCCTCTCAAGGGCTTGCTCTTTCCACAGGTGAACAAGAACAAGTAGCTCCAGCTTATCCACAATATCCAGCCAAAGTAGGCTGCTTCCACAGACCAATTCCAGCCTGCCTACCCTCCATTAACGATGGGTAGCTTCTAAAGAACAGCTCCAGCCCCTTCCCTCTGTCACATGTCTTTGCACAGCAATGGGTAACAGGCTGTATGTGCTTGTGGGAGCCATTCCTTGTTAGCCTTGGGAGTGGGCCTTTTCTAGTTCTTAGTTCCTTCATTGTTTCTCTCCCTCATCCTGGAGAGAGCCTCTTCTTGCTGCACTTGGTACTTCTGGATCCCTTAGAGTTCTCTTTACCTTCTGTAGTTAGTTAACTATTTCCACTAGTTAACAATTCTTTTTATTAAATATTTCCCACTCAGGTAACTGCTGTGGCTTCTGTCTCCTGATTGGGCTGAATAATGTCCACAAAGCATACTAGGAATGTGAGTACAAATAACTCTCACCTTGCAAATGCAAAAATAGCTGTTCCAAGAAGAATGATTGAAAGGATACACAAAGTGACTGAAAGAATAATCTCCACAGTTCTTTCTGAAAGTCCTTCACCTGAAGAGGAGGAAGTATAATATCATCATTAATTATTATTATGGAACACTATCTTGGATCTCAGAAACACAGAAAAATATTTTCTTGGAATATTGCTCAAGAATGCTAATAAAATGTACAAATGTGTCTGTTCCTCCTCTCCTAAGTCTTCTAATTTGGGGACTCAATCCTTGGACCTCTTCTTTTTTCTATCTAAACTCGTTCCCTTGGTGGGCCCATCCAGCCTTATGATTTTGATTTTTATCTATATAATGTCGACTACTTAATTGTTACCTATTGAACTTACTTATATAATCAACTGCCTCCAAGAAGTGTAATTAAAATTAAAATATCAATATTTCCAAAGCTAAATTCCTGTACTTCCTTCCTTTCAAATGTATCCCTCTACCTCTAGTTGATGGTAACTTCATTGTTCCAGCTGCTCAGGCCCAAAACCTTAAAGTCATACTTGAGTCTCCCTTAGAACACATCCAAAATCTTTGAGGGAATCTCATTGGCTTTACCTTCAAATTATATACTCTTCTCACTAAAAGAAACTAGGCAAAGTTAGATGGTAATTCCAAAGTGGGAGTAAGGGACAAAATGGATTTACATATCTAATGGAGCTTGAAAGCTAAGAAACTTTCAAAGACTGATGAGATGAGAATAAAAGATACTCCTGAAGAGGTTCCTACTGGCCAAAGAGGAAAAATTCAAACTTCATAAGAAATGAAAACTGAAATTAATTGAAATAGTCATTATATAAAAATTCATACATTCTAATATTACTTAATGAAGAGAAATAAAAATAAACAAAAATACTAATTTGTAAATATTGGTTATAGCTATACAGCCATTTTCTTAGTCTAAAAATTTTTAATTAAAGAAAGAAGATTAGGCATTTTTTCTGACTTTCTCATATGAACTATTATTTATGAATTTATATTAGGTCTAGTTAAGAATATAAAGCTCTTCATTAGAGAATAATTCTGTTTAATAACTGTGGAAGGAATAATAAAATTAGAAATTCACAACATTACATTCCCAATTAAATACCTGATTCAGGTAACAATCACAAATGTGTCTTTAAATGATTAGTAGGAAGGTTGATAGGAAATTGAATATTTATAGAACACCAAAATAATACCCTGAAGATTATTTGCTAGTCATAACAAGGGAAAATACAACTTCCCAATGGGGAATAATGCTGTCACGACTACTAAACTTACTGGTCAATTTTACATCATTGAAAAGGTAACCACAGGATATTACATACATTCTGACATGAGGTATTTTGATTTAGACAGCAACACCTTTAAAGTATTCCTGCCATAAACATTGATTGTGAATATTCAAACCTTTAGATCTTATTTCTAATTTATAAGAAAGTACTGAAAGGAGGAAAAAAATAAATGGTACCAAGCAAAAGTAATCAGACAAATTCAGAATATTGGATCTCTTACAGAATAACTCATCTAGTTGCTTCAAAGAGTCTATGTGACAGGGGACAAAAGATGGGGAAGGGAGGTCTCTTCTAAATTAAAAGAGATTACCAGACCCAACAGTCAAAGATAATGTATAAACCTCTTATTTGGATCCTGATTCAAACAAACTATACAGAAAAATACCAGAGTATGATTTGAAGATGTATGTAGTATTATGTAATATCAAGGATTTATTGTTAATTTTACTTCACTGTGACACTATGATTTATATGTATTTATTAGAGAAGTATAGTCAAATATTTCAGGGTGGAATATAATGCCTTCTGTGATTTACTTTAAAATACTTTGGAAGTAAAAGAACAAATGCATAAAATTGTGGCATGTGTTAAAAATTATTAAATTTAATTAATAGATGTTAGTGGAGTTCATTATACTCTTTGAAATTTTTGTGTATTCTCTGCTCATTTCTCGCCACCTCTGCTGCTTGCATCTTGATCCAGGCTACCATCATTTTTTACATGAATTATTGTATGGACACCCAACAAGTCTCCCTGTACCCACCCTTGTCTTCTTTCCATCTATTCTCAACATAGCAGAAGAGTCATTGCCTTCAAACATTACCTCTGTACTTGATAGATTCTTCTCTAACAGAGAAAAAGTCAGAGTTCTTCCAAAGGACTATTTGACTTGGTCCCTCATTAACTCTCTGGTTCCCTCTACCTCTGATTTCCCCTCCAATCCTACTTTGTTCACTCCTCTGGAACAAGACTGGCCTCCTTGTTGTTCCTGGAACACACTAAATCACTCTTGACATAAAGCTTTTGCACTAGCTTCTTCCTTGCCTGGAAAGGTATTTCCCTTGTATATCTGTCTAGAGAGCCATTTCATTAGCTTCAAGAGTTTGATTTTCATACGGGCTACACTGACCACCTCTTATGAATGTATAGGTACCTCCAAATTCATATGTTGAAGCTCTAAACCCCAATGTGAACACATTTAGAGTAAAGAAGTAATTAAGTTTAAATGAGGTCATAAGGGTTGGGCCTAATCCCATAAACCCAATAGGATTAGTATCCTTATAAGAAGAGACACCAGAAAGCTGGCTTTCTCCCTCTGTCCACACACACTAAGGAAAGGCCATGTGAGGATAGTGAGAAGGCCTTCTACAAGCCAGGACGAGAGTTCTCACCAGATACGAAATTGACTGCAACCCCAATCTTGCACTTTTAGCCTCCAGAACTGTGAGAAAATTAATTTTTGTTGTTTAAGCCACCCAGTGGATGGTATTTTGTCACGGCAGCCCAAGTAAACTAAGACACCACCATAAAAAAAAAAAGAAAAGAAAAAACTAGCTCACTTCCTGCCCCCTCTCTTCTACATGTTCTACACACTGTTGTACTCTTTCTTTTCTCCACAGCCCTTATCATATTTTAATTTACCTTATAATTAATTTATTTATTATACTTAATGTTTATTATCTATCCAGAATATAGGCTCCCAGAAGACAGGGTTCTTTATTTTATTCAAAACTGCATTTCAAGTTCTGCCCAGGCTCTGTAGCTTCAGCTTCACTGGAGAGGACACCCCAGCGTCATCGCAAGATGTCGATTCAACACGGGAGGAGACAGATACCGTGTCACTCCCGAGTCGGACTGCACAGCCATTCTCGGCGGTGCAGATAGACTCTTAAGAAGCTACACCATCGTCTCTCGAGACGGACGGCTGCCGACGATTTCAAGTTCTGAGAGTAGTATCAGACACATAATAAATTCTCAATAAAAATTTGCTAAATTTACTAATAAATAAAAATATTGATTTTGAAATAGATATTAAAATATTTCAGGTTGGATATCAGACATTGAACCAAATATGAAGATATAAATTATTAATAATTTATTTTAGACAATTACTAATTATAATTATAATCAATTTTAATTTATATGATTTATAATTTTACTGTAAAAATATTAAAGTCAAGTGATAAAATAAAATAGGTTAACGATTGTAAAATATGCAGGGATTAATATTTTATATATTTCTCCCTTGGATTGAAGCTTATGAAATGTTAACAATATAAAAAGGTTCCTGTGGCTATGCTGCATGGTAGATTTAAATGAACACTGGATCTTAAAGAGTTATCAGAGTTTCATGGTCCTCTAGAATCACCAGTAAAATGCAGAAGATATTAAAGTAGCAGGTAGCTCTAAAGTCATTGAGATACATCTTTTTTATACATTAAAATAGGAGTGGTTGGTTTGATGAAGAATCACATGCTGACTCTAATTGGATATGCTTGGGAAAGAAAACATGAAGATGAATAAAGAATTTTTATCAGGTAATATTGAATCACTGGACCTTAGAACTCGGGAAAAATGACTTCATAGATCACAATTTTTGTTTTCAGATTAGATTACCATTTCAAAACACTAGACAAGTGAAGTGAGGAAATGACACTTAATGTATTAATAAACAATATGTAATCCCTTGGGGACACGTATTATAATGCAAAAGTACCACTAGGAAAGGACAAAATGTGCCATGGTTGTGAAAACAAATTCTGATTCATTGCTATGCATGTCACAGAGAGCATTACCAGTAGAGAATGAAAACACTTCTATAAATTTTTTCATAGAAAATAAAATTCTTTCACCTAAAAATATAAACATGAATTGTTTTGAAATAAACACAAGTCACTTACTCACTAGACTTCAAATTCTATAAAAGGTCAAATTAAATTATGTTGTATTTACATGATAAAATATACTACCATAATTAAGCAAATAATAATTATAAAGTACTAATTTAAGTTTTCGTCATTATTATCTTTTGATGGAAATTCTCATTGTTTAAACTCAGTATATGGATCTGATTTATTAAGCCAGTTTTATAGCTCTAAGAGCTTAAGTTAAATGAGTTATAAAGCTAATAGGTTTTACAATGTGTGGCTCTAACTTAGGTACATATTACATGATCTTATTATTATTTATATTATTATTAATCTTAAGAGAAAACAAGTTCTTTTAACACAAGTTCAAGATAAGGAGTTCTCCTTTGGCTTAGTCATCCCAGATATTCTAATACTGCACAAAAATTTACTAAAAGTAACTCAATTTCATAATTCAAGAAATAAGAAATTAAAATAACCTAGACAGGCATTATTTTCATACATCAGATTGACAAAATTTTAAAAGTAGATAATATAGTTGTTTCCAGGATGTAGGGAGTGTCACATTTATTCATTGCTAAAAAACCAGAAAGGAGTTATTGTATCTTTATGTGTAAAAATAAAGCATACTCATATGTGAATGTTAACTTCAAAAGCTAAGACAAGAGGGCAAAAAGAGAACAGCTAGAAATATTTAAAATGTTGAGAAGAGAAAATGTACAGCAAGTATAGAGAATCTGTGGAAGCAGAAACATCACCGATAGTAACGAAACTGAGAGTTCCCGGGGCACCTAACAATTTTCAAGCAACCGGGTAGCAATGGTTACAAGCACAGCAATAAGTCAGGCTGCCTGGGGCTAAAAGCCACTTCCTCGCTTGGTAACGTTCAGCAGATTGGTTAAAGAGACAGCTTCAGATTTCTTACCAATAAATAGATGATATCTAGAAGTCAGAGATCATGTTATAGGGCTGTTGTGAAGAATACATGAAGTGATGTATAAAAACACTCAGAAAACACTTGGCACATAAAGAATGTTTAGTATTTTTATTAATAAACACATATCATATTCATTCATCCATTCATCAGATTTAACCTCCCAGTTATTTTGTGAGATAAGTATTATTCTTCTCATTCTGGAAATGAAATTTCAGAAGTTAATTTTTAAAGTAATTAACTCAAGGTCATATAAATTCAACACATGCCCAAAGTGCCTGAAATAATGCCTGTCTGACCACAAAGTTTATGAGGTCCACCCCTACATTACCTCTACTCTTTAATAATAACACTTTCCCCTATATCTCTGGTGTTTTGGAGGCAAATGACTTTTTTTGCTGCAAAAAATATGTAGAGACTCCCTATTTCTGTTTCTAAGTTAGCATAGGGGAACTTTTCACTGTTGTCTTAGTAATTAAAGGAGAAGTGTTATGACACAAGAAAACAATCACAGAGTGTCTTTGCCATGAGGTTTGAGGTTTCATCTTGTTCAGCTTTAATGAAGCCCTGGAAGGTGCAGAAAGGGGTGTCTGGTTTTCAAATCACAGGAATCCTCTATAATTAAACCTTGTTATCAAAACATTGCCTACAAGCAGTTTCCATAGACTGATGTACCTAAGGAGGATTTTCAAAGAGTTTAAGAGAGATTCTTGTGAATTTTGTTAATAAAACTGCTAAGGCACGATCTTGAGTGAAAAAAAATCAAATAAGTTGCAAGTATTTCTTTAGGATTAAAATAATGGTGCATGCCATTTTCCTTGCTTATTCTTCCAGGCCATAAAGACTCCCCTAAGTGCAAACTCCTCTTACATCCACTCATCCTTACCCAGCCAAGCTCTCCCTGGTTCTTCTCACTTGTACTACTGTTAGCCTCTTTCACTAAAAAACCTTTTAGTCTATCAATCTATTGTGATTCTTTAGTCCATATTTTTAAATTCTGAATAGTAATGCCTCTGAGAGGCACAACCACTATCAAAATGGTTTGTCTTGCAAGTGAATGCTCTGCACTAATTTAGAAACATAGCCTGAGCCCTGGCTGCTGTGGCTCAGTGGATTGAGCATTGGCCTGTGAGCCAAGTGTCGCTGGTTCGAGTCCCAGTCAGGGCACATGACTAGGTTGCACGTCAGGTTCCCAGTTGGGGGCGCGAGTGAGAGGCAACCACCCAGCAATGTTTCTCTCCCTCTCTTCCTTCTTTCCCCTCTCTCTAAAAATAAAATAAAGAAGCAAATAAACAAATGAATAAATTATTTTAAAAAAAGAAAAAGAAAGAAAAGAAACACAGCCTTGCAAAGGCTCTTAAATCCTGAAGATTTTATTGATAGGCTTGGAGTTCATTGCCTGTGGTGTGCAAAATACCAGTGAAGGAATACATATCTACTGGTGGCTTGATGACCTAAATGGGACCTATACTTCTTTCGCTGAAATCTGGGATCACATACACACAGAAGTCTTTAGTTGGTTCGTTAAGAATGTTGAGAGCCAAAAGCCAGTTATGAATGCTATTATATACCCCTATACATGACATATTTAAGAGAAAAAAAGGGACTCGAACATCTTTTGTAATTTATGATAACATCGGGGATATTATTATCAATGCATTTTATTATTTGCTTGCCCCCATTCTCACAGCCATGGAACTATTTTGCCATTGACCATTGACTATTGTAGAATGGTCAACTTTATTTCTTTTTTGAGTCCTACTATATCTTCCTATCAAGGAAAAGATGGCCTTTTATTAATGTCAAATCATGGACCAGGGCACTTCCTGGAGGGTGCTCTTTGGTGCCTGGCCCATCAGGGTAATCTTGATCACCACAGAACCATAACATCCAAAGCCAGGTAGAAAACTGATGTGAGGACAGAAATTGATGGTGTTAAATCCATCAACCAGCAAAGAGATTGGACCGCTTTGCTAGTCATCAAGGAATTCCACTCTAATGGTACATTCCATACTCCAAATCTGGATGTCTCATTTCACTACAACTGAGGGTGGCACTTCTAATTATTTCCTCAACTCCTGCCCATCACTGTTTATCTAACTATAAATGACTAGATAGCTCAACTCCATGTGGTCAATCCAGAATAAGCATTACAGAGCAAAAGCCTATTTATTACAAAGCTGATATAGTTATGGGGATTATAGAGAAAAGCAACTGGCTGGTTTGGCTCAGTGGATTGAGCGTCGGCCTGCGAGCTAAGTGTCGCTGGTTCGATCTTCCAGTCAGGGCACATCAGAGAAGGAAAACTCTGATTCCAAAAAACCTCCGCTGCCTTGCGGCATACCTCTTCAGGGGAAAGGCTAAGGGAGTAAACCCCGACAGAAAATCCGGAGCCGGAGTCCCTAAGGCGGTTTGACATTGTAGTCAACACCGGCAACTCCTGCGGCGCACCTGAAGCCAAGCTGTATTGACTCCGTCTTTCCCTTGGACCCTTCAGCTGCGAAGAGAGGGGGGGTCTGCTGCATGGGCAACAGCTGGCCCTCCATATCACCCTGCCCAGGCTCTGTAGCTTCAGCTTCACTGGAGAGGACACTCCAGCGTCATCGCAAGATGTCGATTCAACACGGGAGGAGACAGATACCGTGTCACTCCCGAGTCGGACTGCACAACCATTCTCGGCGGTGCAGATAGACTCTTAAGAAGCTACACCATCGTCTCTTGAGACGGACGGCTGCCGACGACCTATCAGAAGAGATCCTATGGAAGACCACTCCAAGGAGGAGCCCGAAAGGCCATCCTTATGTCACTGGTCTACAGATAATATTGCCACTCCCCCTTATCAACACAGCGCCTCTCTGCCTACTGCATGCAGTCTACGTTTCACCAGTCCCTTTGTCTATAGCCTCATCAGCATCCTGTGCTCTGCCCTTCATTCTACATCTTTACTCCCTTCTAGACTCCAGCTCTTACCAGAGTGCACAAGCATCAATACCTGGATGACTGGGGTGGTGGTAGTTATGATTCCAAAGAAGGAACCAAGAACTGACAGTATTTCTGTTACTTTCTAGGGTCAATTATTGTATTTCACTTCCTAGTCTGTGAGAGAAAGGAAGAAGAAGAAGACAATTGCTGAGGGAAATCATGAGATTATCTATGGCCAAAATGTGGGAGGAGCCCATCCTCAGTCATAGGAAAGCCATTGGCTGTACCTGAAGAATTGCGTCCCTGTACACCATGTCCTTGTGCTTGACTTTGCCCTTTTATTGGCTTTTTATTCTCATTCCTATTATTCTGCATCTCTCAACTTTGCCTCTCAGATAACTGACTGAATGTGCTGTCCTCACATCAATAATCTCTATGAAACCATCAAGCTATGGGAGACAGAGCACGCAACAAACAACTCAGCACAGCAAGGTGGTCTCTTTTCAGCACTGCTCTTACAAAATGTCATCTCCATAAGACATTGTCTTTGTCTTTTGGTCCCATCAGCAGACACACCAGGATCACTAATCAGCTGTGTGGCAATAGTCTCTGAATGCTCTACTCTCGGGGAAATAAAGTCAATGCTTTCAAGGCATTTACTGTAGTGGTGTCATTCTGTGATAAAACCACCTATCAAATAAAGAAACACGCAAAGCAATTTTAACATCAAAAGTCTAATCAGCCAGTTTTAAAATGATTACTCTATTAGGTAAAGTTAATCAAAGCAGAGATTTTATGAAATTAGATAGAATAGCCAAAAATTTTTGTTATTCCTCTCTAAAGATCCATGTAGCAAGTCATACATGCCTTCTTTTCTTCAAGATCTAAAGCTTTATTTATTTGTTTATTTATATTTTAATCCCCATCCAAGGATATGATACTGATTTTTAGAGAGAGAGGAAGGGAGAGAGAAATGTTGATGTGAGAGAGAAACATCAATTGGTTGCCTCCCATACATTCCCTTATTGGGGATCAAACCTGCAACCTGACCAAGAATAGAACCTGAAACTTTTTGGCGTACAAGACAATGCTCCAATCAACTGAGCCACCCAGCTTGGGTAGGACCTAAAGTTTTATTAATGAAGTTGAGGCTACAGAAGCTGGCTCTCTGTACAATTAATCTTTAAAAGATCTGGTGAGAATTTCTAAGTTAAAATGGTAGAACAATTTATCTTTTTACAGGTACAACTCTCATTGAGATCTACTGCAGCTCATGACATACTATACTGTGTATTTGAGCAACATTCAAAATTTCACATTCTCAAAGTTAGGTGCAAGGGAAATTGGAAGCTGTGACTTACTCAGAGAAATTCTAGGGAAATAATTTCTTCTAAGGAAGTATATTTCTAAAGTCTTTGGTTATAACCTATCCAAAAATAAGCTGTTAAGCATTTAAAATTTTTCTAACTATAAAATATAAATGCCTTTACGTACATTGCTTTATTTAATCTGTCAGAGCACAGTATTCCCTCACTTAGCACAGGTATTATGTTCTAGATCCCCCCTGCGATAGGTGAAAATCCACAAAGTAGGAACCTTACATTTATTTTAGTATATATATATATATATATATATATATATATATATATATATATATAGGCTTTATAAACCCTTCCCATACACTTACAAACTGTTCCCAGCCCCTTATTAACCTTTCCCATTCCCTTATTAACCTTTCCACACTTTCATAAACACTACTTATGTTCTTAAACATATTCTACACTCTTAAACCTATGTAACTTTAACAACATATGTATACAGTACTGTACCACAAAATCCCACGATATAGCGAAAATTCTGCGATAAATAATTAAATATAATATTTTTTTAAATCCCATGATACAGTGAGGCTGCGATAAGTGAACCATGATATAAAGAAGGACTACTGTAGATACCATATTCACCATTTTCCAAATAATAAAACTGATGTTTATAGAAATTAAATTATTTTCTTAAGTGGAGGAGCCAAAATTTGAGTCCAGGTCTAAATCCTGTATTTGTAGTATAATAGCTACAAAATCTGTGCTGGAATCCTGGCCGATGCTTGATTACTTAATATGAACTTTGATTTCCTCTTTCTATAAAGTGGAGATAATTCTTTGCTCAGAAGTGTTGTTCTATGTACTGTGGGATGTTCAGTAGTATCCTTTGTTTTTGCCCACCAGATGCTAGTAGGTCAGCCCCCATGGTTGTGACAACCAAAAATGGCTCCAGACATTTTATATAAAATGTTCCTTGTAGAGTAAAATCACTTTGGTTGAGAACCACTGATCTAAATTAAAAGATAGTTGTAAAGAGTCCATCAGTTAATACATACAAATAGCCTAAAAGTATGTCTGGCATAGAATATTTAATATCAGATGATGGTGATGACAAAGAAGAGGAGAAGAAAAAGAGAAGAAAGAGGAAGAACTATACTTGCATCTGACTAAATTGTATTTGTGTTTTTTTCAGGACTGATTGGGTGGACGTAATTTTAAAAACTCATGAAAGAGTTGACTAGAAACAAATCAAAATTAGAGGACTGATAAGCTTTTAGAATTTTATGATTATTTCAGAAAAATTTTCATAATCCTTTTTGTGTTTTATTAGGTAAAGATGTTCTACTGTAAGATTGTATATTAAACAGCCAAATAAATATATGCATAGTATAATGTTAGTACACATAAGATAGAACCAATGCCATTTCAAAATCTAGGTCCAGATTTGAATGGATGGAACATTCATCTATTAATATAATATTCCAAAATACTGCTTTTCCTTATTTAAGCTAATTAACCTTGAAATAAATTTATACTTGACATCATTCAGTCATGGATTAATACATTTACTAATGAATGTTGCACTGTAATTAGCATATTGAGATTATAAATGAAAATAAATTATAAAATTTGTCTTACCTAAAGTCTTAACAGGGTCAGAGTAATCAGAGTCAGTAAATTGTCCCATGATATTTGTGGCTCTAAATTTAAATCTATGAAATAGAAAAAAATTAAAAACCAACAATTAGCATGCCACATGATTTTTTCAATAAATAATTTAGCAAAAAGCTATTAAACATGAATATTTTTATTCAAGGTAAAATGAATTTATGAGATGCAAATTTGAAATTCTATTCCCATCAGGACAAATATATACTATCTTTATGTGAGATGAATAATTATCCTATACATGGACCTCAAGAACTTCATGAGAGAGTGACTAAGAATCTGGGCAGACTCATGAGCAGTCAGCAACTAAATTGAAGCAGAGTACCTCTTTCGCAGATTTGCTTGAGTAAACATATTTTATAAATATAAAGCATAATAATTGTTGTACCTTGACCAACTTTGAAATTACCAGTGAACCAGATTTAGAATCATCATATAGCATTTATTCATATGCACACAATTAAGAGCAATGTTTCTTAATTCTGTGAGTGCAAAGCTGTATCTTTACTTCCTATGCTTTTATGACATATGAAATAGAATATGGGTGCAGAAGAGAATCAATCTTAAAAATCACTAGGTACACCCATTTATGATAAAAACTCTCAGCAAAATGGGAATAGAGGGAGCATACCTCAACATAATAAAGGCCATATATGAGAAACCTGAAGCCAACATCATACTCAATGGGCAAAAACTGAGAGCATTCCCCCTGAGATCAGGAACAAGACAAGGATGTCCGCTCTCCCCACTCCTATTCAACATAGTCTTGGAAGTTCTAGCCACCGCAATCAGACAAGAAAGAGAAATAAAAGGCATCCAAATTGGAAAAGAGGAAGTAAAACTGTCATTATTTGCAGATGACATGATAGTGTACATAGAAAACCCTATAGACTCCACAAAAAAACTACTCGACCTAATAAGTGAATTCGGCAAAATAGCAGGATACAAAGTCAATATTAAGAAATCAAAGGCATTTTTATACACCAACAATAAAAACTCAGAGATAGAAACTGAAAGAAAAATTCAATTTACCATAGCAACAAGAAAAATAAAATACCTAGGAATAAACTTAACCAAGGAGGTAAAAGACCTGTACTCAGAAAACTACATAACATTGAAGAAAGAAATTAAAGAAGATACAAATAAATGGAAGCATATACCATGCTCATGGATGGGAAGAATCAACATCATTAAAATGTCCATACTACCCAAAGCAATTTATAGATTCAATGCAATCCCTATTAAAATACCAGCAACATATTTCACAGACCTAGAACAAATACTTCAAAAATTTATATGGAACCAAAAAAGAGCCCGAATAGCCACAGCAATTTTGAGGAAGAAGAACACAGTAGGAGGAATCACAATACCTGATATCAAACTATACTACAAGGCCACGGTAATCAAAACAGTCTGGTACTGGCATAAAAACAGACATATAGATCAATGGAACAGAATAGAGAGCCCAGAAATAAACCCAGGTTCATATGGTCAACTAATATTTGACAAAGGGGGAAAGAACATCAAATGGAGTGAAAAGAGCCTCTTCAACAAATGGTGTTGGGAGAACTGGACAGGGACATGCAAAAAAATGAAACTAGACCACCAACTTACACCATACACCAGAATAAACTCAAAATGGATCAAAGACTTAAATGTAAGCCGTGATACCATAAAAGTCCTAGAGGAAAAAATAGGCAGGAAAATTTCAGATATCCCACGTAGCAACATTTTCACTGATATATCTCCTAAGGCAAGGGAAATAAAGGAAAGAATAAACAAATGGGACTACATCAAACTAAAAAGTTTCTGCTCAGCTAAAGAAAACATCAGCAAGATGAAAAGGAAACCAACCATATGGGAAAATATATTCGCCAATGACATCTCAGACAAGGGATTGATCTCCAAAATATATAAAGAACTCATACGACTCAACACCAAGAAGACAGACAACCCAATTAAAAAATGGGCAAAGGACCTGAACAAACACTTCTCCAAAGAAGACATACAGAGGGCCCATAGACATATGAAAATATGCTCAACATCACTAGTCATCAGAGAGATGCAAATAAAAACCACAATGAGATACCACCTCACACCAGTCAGAATGGCCATAATCAACAAATCAACAAACAACTTGTGCTGGAGAGGATGCGGAGAAACGGGAACCCTGGTGCATTGCTGGTGGGAATGCAGACTGGTGCAGCCACTATGGAAAACAGTTTGGAATTTCCTCAAAAAACTAAAAATGGAACTGCCTTTTGAACCAGCAATTCCATTACTGGGATTATATCCGAAAAATCCTGAAACACCAATTCAAAAGAACCTATGCACTCCAATGTTCATAGCAGCACTATTTACAATAGCCAAGTGCTGGAAACAACCTAAATGCCCATCTGTAGATGAGTGGATCAAAAAACTGTGGTACATTTACACAATGGAGTTCTATGTAGCAGAAAGAAAGAAGGAACTTCTACCATTTGCAACAACATGGATGGAACTAGAGAGAATTATGCTTAGCGAAATAAGCCAGGCAACGAAAGAAAAATACGTTATGCTGTCACCTATTACAGGAAACTAATGAACAACACAAACAAATGAGCAAAATTGAACCAGAGGGCATAAGCCTATGACTGCATTACCTGAGTGATTGTCTGTACGCATAAGCCTCACTTAATCCTCTCTGCAGCGCTGCCTCCGGAGACTCAACAGTTTGGCTGAACTAAATGGCTGAGTTGGTGAAGAATGGGGTGGTCTGTGGGCTTCACTTTAAAACTGAATTCTCTTTTCTATCCTAATGGCTTGGACAGAAAGGGCCCAGAGGTCTGAGAGGGGGGAAACATAAACTATTTCCCTCAGCCCAAACTAAATAAAATGGGCAAAAGGGTTTTGGACAGGAGAGATGTGCCTAGCACACCTTCCTCCAAAGAAGCCCTTTTTTTTTTTTTTTTTTTTTTTTTCTCCTAATGTGGAACATTGAAAAATTAGTCCCTGCCTTTTGCCACCTAGTAGTTATGGATTGAATGATGCTTTTTAACCCTTTTTGCCAAATCTGTTGCCCCCAGAACACAACAAGGATGCCAGCCTGCTAAACCAAGCACGCCGTTGTCCGGAGACAGCCAACTGACCTGGAGTCTGCATGATCCTTCCCCATGTGGGAAGGCCACCCTCCCCTCCACACCCCCACTCTTATTAGGGATTTCTGGACCCAAGGGTAGGTAGGACGACGACCATGTCCAGCTTGAAGCAGCTAGAGGAGCTTGAGACCTTCGCCCATTGTCCTTTACAAGATTACAAAGGGTCTTAATATCTGAGAGGGAGGGATAGTTATTTTTTACGAACCATGGGTATGGACTTGGGGGGGGATGCTGGGGGAGGGAGATACTGGGTGGAGGGGAGTAAAGGGGAAAAAATTGGAACTACTGTAACAGCATAATCAATAAAATATATTTAAAAAAAAAATCACTAGGTGATTCTAACATCTGCAAAGACAATTGAAACACCTTATTTAAAAACTATAGACATTCAGGCATTACAAATATAAAACCAATTTATATTAATATACTGCAATGCATAATTTAATCTCTACTGTTCTCAAATCCTTATGATTCTGTTGATTATATGAATAGTTTGGTTTGGAAAAATATATTAAATAAAAATACTTGATAAATATTAAACTTTGTGATATACCATTTTCATAACTGTCATATGTATAATAATTACATTTGAGGCAATGACATTGTAACCAAAGTAACTATACTTAATGATAGATGATAGAGCATTTTTTAAAATTGCCTAAGTTCTCTAACTTTTCTAATGTTAATTTGGCTGAGGACATTCACAAATAATTTAATAATACTTTAATTAGCTGGCAAGATGAGACTAGCTGAATTGTTCAAATCTAGTAGTAGAAATAATATTTTAAAAATCAAATAATTTAAGATTTTTAAAAACAATTGTCTTATGATATAAACAAAATAGTCAATTTAATAAGAAAAAATCAATTTAGTAAAGAAAGTAACAAAGCCAAATAGCAGCAGTGATTTTTAATATGACATTTAATTAGGATCTACAAAATGTGAAATATTCAAGTGAGTTGTAAAGATTTCAATCACTCATTCAAATATTTGATGGTATACAGAGCATAGAATTATTGCTATCAATAATGTAAACTGAAGCCATCACTAACCAAAAGACTACGCCAGTGTTTCTAAAAGCCTGTACATTAGCACGCATGGCAAAATAATGAGTAAAAAACACAAAATATTTCACATTAGCCACATTGTCCTCTACAGAAACAATTAAATTCTCCTACCTATATTCTCTAAGTGCACCTTTTTCATATTGACCTTATTACTATCAAATGAAATCATAATTACGTTTGAGGTTGCCCGCTTTTCCACTAGAACTATATGTCTATGGAATGTGAGGACACTCCTTCATTGGTTTTGACATTCCTAGGAATGAAAAAATCAGGCCACAATACAGGAGGGATGCCCAGTGCTTACTGGAGAGGTAAAAGGACAGGTGGGTGGATAGATGAAAGATGTCAACTAGCTTGCTGTAATACGATGCATGGAAGGTATAAACTATACTTACAAGTATTGCTTTCTTGGCTTCAGAGGTCCATTGCAAATTTTGTCTTCATTGCCAGGAATCATGCATGCATGATCAGCACCGATGATGTAGATTTCTTCATTGCTACTGAACTTTGCCTTTCCTTCTGTACATGGAGGGTTAGGAAAGCCTTCATTTGTAAAATAGGGCCTTGGTTTATTAAAATATGCATCATACCACTTTGTTACATTTCCATCATGCTGAGCTATTTTCAGAAAAAAGAATGATCGTTAAAAGTAGTATATACCTGTATTTTCACAGTTATAAAGGCTATTTTTATAATTGCATGAGCCACCAGGGATGATTCAGCTGATTTACCTAGAAAGGCACTATAGAAAACCAGCCCTTAATCAAGGGTAACACTTTTGTTCATACCTCCAAAGAAACTACCAAGACTCTATCTTGCCAAAATCAAAACAATCTTACTATCATAAGGAATAAATAAATCACGTTTTAACCTTCTCTTAATTTTATAAAAAATTTAGGCATAAATAAATTATTAGTATTGTTAATGATAATATTGAAAATCTACTAAGCTTCAGAGTTGTGTGATAATCAGGAGTCAACTAATATTACTAATTTTGAACTGAAATTTCTATACCATTCAGCAATTTGTACTTTAAAACTTAACAACAGAAGTTAATATTTGATGATACCTCCAGCTTCTGTTACAAGCACTTGGACATTTTTGATTGGCCCATGATCATCACTGTAGTAACATATTGGCATTCTGATTGTAATTGTTGTTGAAGTTACAAGCAATTTTCCTGTGGCATCATAAATAGGGGTTGGTTTGGTTTTTGGTCGTGCCGGAGCTATAAACAGAAGAAGTATCATAACTGATTTTTTGTTTCTGAAGAGAAGAAAAATTGTTTAATTTTTGTTTCATGTGGGTAATTCACAAATAAAGTGATGAAAAACATAAAGAACAAAGGAAATAGAGTTTCATTCTGATACAGCAAATACTTAGCAATTATTATCTCCTGATGATAAACTTACATATTTGAGACTTAGCCTAAAATAATGGGACTGAAGTGTGATTTTTTGACATTTGATTTATTTTCACATATTAAATAAACTCAAATTATATATGCTCTCATTATATATAATTTTAATCAATGAATTATATCACATTGTTATTTTAGTGTTTTTTCTTCTTTAATTCTTCTGGGTAGTTTACCCATTTCTATTCTAGTCATAGCAGCACCTCCCCTTCCACTCCCCCCACCCTGAGTTTATCCATGCCAATCTATTCTATGGAATAGATTCTCAAGAGTAGAATTTCAGGAACAAAAGATATATGTATTTTTAAATGTAATAGATATTGCCAGAACAATTTTTAAAAGTGCCCTGATAATTCACATTTTACCATCAATGTGTAGAAATATCTCAAAAATCAATATTTATAGAAGCTCTGTTTGTTTAATTTCATTTTATAGCTGTATATACCAGCTGTTAGAGCAATAGTAAGTTGCTTAATCAAACTTCAATTTCCATATTTATTAAATCTTTTTAAAAGGCCTCTCAATAATGCTATAAAATTAGCAATATTATTTCCATTTTACACATGAGGAAATAGCCTTATGTCACAGAGTTGTAAAAGGGAACCAAATCTTTTTCACTCAATCCTTTAACTCATTTCTCTGAGATGTAAAAACTATGATTATAGATGTGTAGGAAGTTTATTGGGGAAAATATCTGCGAGAGTAAAGAGACAGTGAGCAGGAGTAGGTGGCAAGAGCCTTTAGACCACAGATCACAGGTCTGACACCAGTGAAAGGGGAGGAGGAAGAAAGAATTCCGAGAAGAGCCTCAGTTTTAGGGAGTTCTGAGAAGCTCTCAACAAAGCCACTGGGGAGTCTCCAAGAAAAGGTTTCCAGTTAGAAGAATCTAGCATTGGACATTACTGTCCAGCTTGATATTATCTGTCAAATGTAAAGTTAATGAGACTACTATTAACTTAATGTCACCCTGTTACTAATAAAATCATTCATGTTACCAAAGAAAATTAATTTCTCTAGGACCCCACCCCTGCAACCAGTACTCATTAGTCTAGGGCATGGAAAGTGACAATTAATCATCTTTACTTGGGATGACCAAAGCATCTGAAATGGGAATGTTTTACTAAAGAATTAATAGGATGCATCCATTGTTAACTGCATACCTACATGTCACCAATGAATAATAGAAATTAACATAGTATGGTGCAAACCCTTCTTTACTAATTTACTTTTTATAATTACTGATATTTTGAAGACTTTATTATTTGTATATTCTAAGCAATAATTTATCAATTAAAAGCAAATCACTGATGCTTCCGTATAGTATTGCAATTATGGAAACTACCCATTGGTGAAAAGATAAAATGTATCAACTTCACCTTACAGTGAATATTTCTTGCTCTTAAGAGTACTAGTATCCAGGCACTGTTTGCCTAAAGGTTTGTCAAAGATCATCTCTTTTAATCCCCACAACAACCTATGAAGTAGGAACTAGTATTATCTCCACTATACAGGCTATAGAGGTTAAGAAATTTGTCCAAAGTCAAATGAATATCAAGTTGCCAACCCATGATTCAATCTCAGCGGCTGGACCTTGTAATCACTGTGCTCTACTGTCCTTACCAAAGACTGAGAAGAGTTACTTTTTGCTTTAAAGAGAGAAGCATCAGGTGGTGGAATTCTACTAAAGATCCATACATGTAAGGTTTTATTTGGTTTTGTTTTTAGCTCTCTGCAGGTTTTATATAGATCTTTAGAGAGATGGTACAACTATACACATGTTTTCAGTCTCAGGAAAAGAGGGTACCTTGAAAGACTGAAAGACCTTAAATTTTGGGGGTGTGAGGAACTCCAAATTTTAGTTGTATTTTCCATAAAACTACCTGTCAGAATAATGAATTGATAGATGAGAATTTTTATAGTCAGAATCATAACGCTGAATATATGGTAGCTCAGAACACTATTTGACTAACTGAAAAGAACCTGACCTTCAATATAAATAAAGGTCATTCAAGGAATCTAACTAAAATTAGCCAACTTCTAGTCATGGTAATTTAAATAATGAGTTTTTTCTTCAATACAATTAAAAAATAAAATAATGGATTATAAAAGTTGTCTAAGAAAAGTTTAAAGTTAGAAGTAAAGATAGAAGAAAATAGCAGGTAGACATTCTCTTTATTTAACAAGGTAATTTGCACCATTATTTAGGCATTTTAATTACAGTTTTATTAAGTATAAATTAATACTTAAATATGCTCATTCTATGCATCATTTAAGTTGACTACATCCTTAACTCTAATACGAAATTCAAGTTATAATTACTATTTGATTAAGGCAACAGCATTTGTGCTTGAAATGCAGCTCATGCGTGTACCTTTAATATCCATGGTTATTCTCATCTGAACATTTGGCCCTGCACCAGCACTGTTGATTGCATAAATCTAAAACAAAGAAACATATTGTTAGTATTTTCAAATTATTATACATATTACTGATCATGGTTTATGTAATTTTAAAATTATTTTACATTTAAAATCAATTGCATATAGTTTATTAAGTATATTTTTATCACACTCATTTAAATGCATATTACAGATGGAGAAAGAACATTAACAATAAAATAATTCTTACAACCGAGAACAAAGGCTGTGTTACCTAAATAGCTCTATCACAGAGGCTAGGAAAGGACTTTGGCTTCAATTGGATGCCATAGGAGGAAAAGAAAAGATTGTGTATATATTCTCTTCCTCTATTCTAACATCTGTTCCTCCTCTCTGTAGCGAGGTAACTGGCTTTCTGTAAATCCATATTCAAGATCCTCTTTTTTTCTTCTCTGAGATGAAATCCTATTCCTTCAGCCTCCCAGTTTTCCTGTATTAAATCATCCTTCTGAAAGTTGCCCTTTATGCCCTTCTTCACCCCTGCCCCAAAGTATCTGACGCTATAACCTACATAATGCAGCATATACACATAAAGCATTTCTGTTTGTATATACAGAGGGTGATTTACACAGATGGGAATCCTTTCAATTAACTTTGTGCTTAGGAAACTGTAGACACAGAATCTTCTTTTATTCACATTATATTGCTATATAAACAAAGACGATGTTCTTGGCCAGTTTTATTGTACTTGATAAACAAAATTCAGAGTATAATACGTTGATTGAAATTAACTAATCTGTTTATATATTAGTGACCCACAGTACACAGTATAAATACTTTGACTAAATTAAAATTATGATGATATATATGATGTGGTAGTTATGGTAAATAAACCAAACCCCCCAAATGTCATTAAAAATATCTAAAGTAAATATTTATTGGAGTTTGTAAATTTAAGAATGTATCCACAACAAAAAATGATATTATGGTGTTCTTCATTACTTTTATTTCTTTACGGTACAATGTAACGTTTAAGTTTCATAATAAATGATGAGTTGGGCAGTGCATTATGGAAGGAAGTCATACTTGGAAACCCTGTTAAATGAAGATATGAAGATTTTGATTCAGTAGATAGGGACAGCAGGTGCTAAACTTATACATTCCTAATAAACTCTCAGGAGTTCAGGATGTTGTAAATTACACTTTGTGGACAATCAGAGAACCTGTTTCTTGTTCTTTAAATCAGGATTTAGTTGAGCTTTGTTTCTTTTTTTTCTCTTGTATTCACAATAGGCAAAACTGATAGAGCACTCACTGCTTACAGTAACTATAAATCCTTAATACTCACAACATTCCTATAAATAAATTGTTATTGTTATTACTATATTTTTCAGATAAGGAAACTAAGATATAGATTTGAGGAAACTGACCAGACACAGGAAATAGCAAAGTCGGGATTTGAACCAAGGTTGTTCAATTCTCTTCACCACTCTCCCTCTAAGAGATCTTTCACAATGGTAGTCTATTTAATGGCATGCACAGCAAGAATCCTAGCAAGACATGTTATACAATAAGATATAAAAAAGGCAAGGGAAACTAAAGAACAACACAAACAAACGAACTAAATAGGACAAAGAGTAGAATAGTAGTCAATGGGGGGAGGGGGGAGGGAGAGAAGGGGGTTAAGTAAGGGAAGGGTCTAGTCAAGGAACATGTATAAATGACTCATGGACAACAGGGAGGGATATGATTACAGGAGAAAGGGTGGGCTGGGTGGGGGGCAGCAATGGGGGGAAAATGGGACAACTGTAATTGAAAAACCAAAAATAAAATTAAAAAAAGCAAGGGAAGAAATATATATGTGTGTATACATACACACACACACACACACACACACACAAATCATTGATGATAGTATTCTGATAATTATAAAGAGTCGGTAGGAGAATTAGGTAATAAGCTAAGATTTAGGATGAATCTACTTTGCTTAAAAGATAATTTTCTGAATCAGATAATTATATTTGAAAACTGCTTTGGAGGGTTATCAGCTGGGAGGGGGAAGGGAGAGAAATGGAGAAATGGTGAAGGGATTAAGAAGCATAATTGGTTGGTACAAAATAGACAGGAGGAAGTTAAGAATAATATAGGAAAGGGTGAAGCCAAAGAACTTGTATGCACGACCCATGGACATGAACTAAGAGGGGTGGGATTGCTGGAGGGAAGGGGAGTACTGGGCAGAGGGAGCAAAGGGAAAAGAAATTGTGACTACTGTAACAACATAATCAATAAAATATACTTTAAAAAAAGAAAATTGCAAGACATGTTACAAAAATCATCAAAGGATGAAACAAACTGTGCATCTTAGTGTCTGCACTTATGCATGTGAATTCATGTACACGCTTACTTTTCAAAATGGATAATTTAGAATGAAGATAGAAAATGTTATTAGCTTATAGTAATAGTTATATTAAACTACATATGAATTTCGATCATGTAAATAGTTATATCTGCTCTTTGCCTTTGAAATTTGCTTTTCTATTTTCCATTTATAATCACACTAACAGTTTTCCGGTTGGTAGCACTATCTCTTTATATACCAATGCTCTTTCACTGGTAACATGTATTTCCTTCTCCTTTATTTCTGCATCTCTGCTGCATTTCTGTATTTAATTATCTACACACTTTTCATACAATTTGCTGTATTATAATAGGAAATCAACAATTTCATTTATCTAACTGTATTTTTTGCTGGCATGTTTTACACAACCCCACAAAAAGATTTTAAAAATATAGTGTATACATAAACTGAAGTATTTTTAAATGCTGAATTTGAAAACTGACTTTGTAAAATAGGCAAATAATTAAAAGCTATGAATGCTTACACTGATGTTGTATGTATGTCCGCCTTTTAGTCCTTCTAGCATTGCAATGACGGATGTGTCCGTTTTCTGGATAATACTGAGGTTGTGAATCTGGACAGCAGTAGGATCATCTTCTCGGTAAACCAAAGCTTGATATACTTTGATATTTCCATTGGGTTGAGAAGGAGGAAGGAATGTTAACTGAAATTTTGTAACTTCATCTGGTATCTTCTGAAATGTCATGTTGTTAGGTGGATCCTTAGGGACTAAAATGAAATATTTAGAAATTGAATTTTACAAAAAGTGTTTGCTCTGCTCTCCATATAAAACTTACTCATTTTGAGTTTCTGTTTATAAAAAATATTACCCAGATTATTTAAACCATTTGAATTATGGAAACAAGCAAAATGGCTGATGCATTGTAAAATCACTGACATCTTAAGTTGCAGGAATCATAATGCTGATCCACAATGTTTGCTTATTCATTTATTTTTTATTTTTTTAGCTTTTATATGCATTTATTTTTATACAGAACACACTTCCATGACTATTGGAATTTAATTAAAAAGGATGTATACTCACAGGAAGTTACAAAATCATACACTCCCCCCAATTTTCCCCAGTGGTGACATCTTATATAGCTGTAGTTTAATATCAAACCTGGAAACTGGCATTGGTACAATGTTGTTAACTACAGACATATTCAAATTTAAGCATTTTTTTCATGCTTTTGTATGTAGTTCTATGCAATTTAATCCCATGTATAGATTCCTATAAGCTTCAGCAGAAACAAGATACAGAGCTAGCCCATCACCATACAGGAATTTTCTCCTGCTATCTTCTTCTGTTTGCCTCCATGTCTCCCACAGCACTAACCATTCTCCATCTCCACAGTTTTGTCATTTTGATAAACACAATGTATAATGACTGTGAGGTTCACCAGAGCTGTTGCATATATCAATAGTTCATTCTTTTTTATTGCTGAATAGGGTGCACTTATATGGGTGTACCAGAATTTATTTAATAATAGAAAAACATTTGGGTTGTTTTCAGTGTTTTTGTTATTACCAATAAATCTGCTATTGACATACATATATTTGTATGAATACAAGTTTTCAATTCTCTATGATAAATGTCCAAGAGTGTAACTGGTAAGTATATGCTTGGTTTTATAAAAGATTACCAAACTATTTTCCAATATGACTATACCCTTTTATATTCCTACTACAAATGTAAGAGAAATCCAGTTTTTCTGCATCTTTGCTAGTAGCTGGTATTCTCACTATTTTAAAAATTATCATTTTATCTGTACTAGTAGATGTAGAGTGATATCTCGTTGTGTTTTTCATTTGCATTTTCCTAATAAGTAATGATATTGAAAGGCTATATTATCATGAGATTATTTGTCAATAATATTACTTGTTTGGTGAAATATTTTTTTCTAATCTCCTAATTGGATTTTTTAGGTGCTGAGTTTTAAGAGTTCTTTATATAGGTTAGATATTCCAGTTTATTTTTGATAAATAGACAAGAATCAATAAATAATTTTGAAAGAAGGTGATATCCATGAGGATAAAATTATTTTATGAATATAATTCTTAATAAAATATATTTTATGAACTAGTTCTTGCTATACTACATAATTATTGTTCTTTATATAAATGACTGATATAATGAATATTTTGATCAAATGGAAATGGATATATTCTTTCATTCTACATAATGAATTTCCATAAAAGAAGGCTGTTAATATCTGGTTGCTAGAAGTTCAGGTACAAATTTTATTTATTTTTATTTTACAAACATCTTTAGAAATAGTCCTTTGTGGTAAGCAAAATATAAGTAAATAACAGTGAGGAAAAAAAGAGAAAATCAGATAACATATTATTGTGCCAAATATCACATTTTAAGTGCAAAAATCCCTAGCTAAAATAAAAGTTAAATTGGTTCAACACACGTTTTCACAACATTAGCTGTGAAACCTTTTTAGGATATATAAGAAATACCTTTTTTTTTTTTTACAAGAGATGTTTCTCAAAAATAAGATCAGGTTTAAACTTGGATAAGTGGAAGAATCCTTTAAACATTGGAAAAACTTCCTATCCTGCAAATATATTTGGTTTTAGATCTAAAATTTGACTTTTAGATGTTCAATAAAAATTTATTTAACTACATTACCCTTGGAAGAGGTAGCATATTAAGATTTGAAATCAATGCTTTATGGCATGAATGTGACTAAATTCCACAGCGTCTTTCTTCAGAGGTAGGTAGGATGAGGGATAAGTGCAAGGAGTAGGAAAAGAAAATGGATACCTGGGATACACGTGCAGCAAAAGGGAAAGAAGTAGAATTTTAGGGTTTGGAGAATAAGAAGTACCTTTCAATTTAGAACCATAACAGTAGACAATACAGTAGATAACATAATGAAAAGACTAACTGAGAAGTACTTTTACCTCCTATACTTACCTGATGGATAGCAACAAATAAACTATAGCAACACATCCCTTCATGTGCTCTTTCCAAAGACATATCTGGTGGCAAAGAACATCAGGAGTCTGAAGGAGGATGGGGCAAGCAAATTCTGGGAAGTTGACTTTCCACATTTAATTCTTATTGGTTACACTCTTATTATTCATTCAGACCCTGTTCATAGGAACTTGAGGAAATCTGTATGGATTCTGACATTTATCAAATAGATTATATAATAAAACATGTCACTTAACTAAGTGAAGAAAACAGAGATCGTAAACATGACCTGGATTCTAATATTGAAATCCAGATTATTTAATAATAGAGTATTATCACTTTAATGTGCATTTAAATAATGAGACAGAAATAATTAAAATAGAATTTTAGGTGAAGCATTATTGGCTATAGACAATTGAAAAAATCATTCCTTTAGCAAGGTAACAATTTCTGAAATATTTAATGTTTAAGTAAATGTTAAAAAGTGCAGTTGAGTTTATTATGAACTAATTTGTTTCTGTCTTTACAGGGATTGATCATTCTACATAATTTCACTTTGTCTCAGAAATAGAAAGCTTTGCTTTGTCAATCAGAGTGAGTCTTTGCATTTTATATTTATATGTCTAAAAAAAAATTGTAACATATATCCCTTTTAGGGTGGGGTCTGAGAAACTTTAAGAAAGATACCTCACAAGGTCAGTTTTTATCAATGATGAGAAATATGCCTTACCTGATTCTAAAGTGGTAACAATCACTTCAGCACTCGACTTGCCTTCTGTATACGCAGCACTAATGTTCCCAGTGAATGCAGTGATCACCACAGAATACCTTGTGAATATTTTTAAATCTTTAATTTCTATGGTTTTATTTTCTTCATTTGACTTGATTAAGGAAATATTAAATTCGTCACTATCTACCTATAGAAAAAAATAGCTAACAATTAAAAGAGGCAGCACTTGAGATACAAATCACTAAAATATAATAATACAAAGTTACATGTGGTATATTTATCTAGTTAAGATTTAAATTGAGTTGACCCCTGAGCACATGGGTTGGAACTGCGTGGGTCAACATATGTGCAGATTTTTTCAATAAATGCCTGTACTGTTTTCAATCTGCAGTTAGGAGTCTACAGCTGCAGTGGGATGACTGTATGCATCAATCTGTGCCATTTATGTAGGAAACCAGAATATCCAAGCATGTTGGTATATACAGGTAGTCCTGGATCCAATCCCTGTGGATACTGAGGAGTAACAAGTTTTGATGGAGCAAAAAGTTGTATGCACATTTTCAACTGTGTGGGGTTGCTGCCCTTAACCCCTATATTGTAAAAGGGTCAATTGTATTTTTTTAAAAGAGATAGTCCTGGGAAATCTAAAGTGTTACTTTAACAGTTTACTAACAATTATTTCAACAATTAAAAGTAAAAGAAAATTATTAACCCATCAAAAATCATCAGAATCAAGCAAAAATCATCTCTGCAGTCAATGAAACACTACTTTCTATCTAATGTTTTATAGGGGAAAGAATATAGGTTTTGATACCCAACCACCAAGGATTCAAATCCCAACTTAGTCACTTAATAGCTCCTACATAGCTTTTGTCAAGTCACTTATGCTATCTGTGTCTTACTTTATGTGTGTGAAAAATTGGGGTGATAATATGTATTTTTAGTGTTTTGTTGACATTAAAAAAATAGATCTGCATTATTTTTTTAATACCATTATTCCAAAAACATGAAGCACATTTTGTAATATAACTCAGAAATACAACTTCTTTTTGAAATACACTTGAAATTTTATATACTTCTAAATTTTATTCCAATTCATTTTAAAATGTTGGTCTTGATTACAGTTTGAAAAATTCTGATCTAGCCCTATTCATGAAAGAACTCAATTGTGGGTGTCATAACTATTAAATGTGCACAAATTAATATTGTTAGGTATACTAAATATACTTGTATAATTTATTTAAATATGGTCTGTCTTTGATGGAGAGCCTGATATATTCACTGGAGGGATTAAACACAGGTAACGTTTCTAGCACTAAAAAGGGCTTTTCCTGAGATGAACATCAGAAAATTTGAAATCCTATTATGCATGCTCCTCACAGGTACATGATTTTGAAACACTCTAAAACAGATTATGCACACTGTTTTCAGTATTAAGTTCATTTTTAACATGACCCTCCCCAGTAATTTTGAAAGATGGCATTTTGTTCAGTATATATAGGCCTTCAAATTGTCTTTTCTAAGAACATTTAAAATTTAATCTAATGTTGTTATGAGGGACACCACAAAAGGCTGATAAATAATATCAGCATAGAAAGAAGTCAAACAGATTGTTCCTACCTTATGACAGAGCAGAGGAAGATGTTCCACTGCTCTAAAATGGCAGGAAAAAATTATTCTATAAATCCAATTGATGAGATGCATATTCCCACTGGTAGAAAGTGTGTATTTAATTAGTTGTCAATATTTAAATATCACGTGAGCATATGACTTTTAAAATTTTCCTTACAACTAACTAGGCTTATATTCATATTGGGTAACAATTATCTAGAGATGAGTGAGAGTTGACTCCCATAATGGGACATGGTCTCCAATTCATCACTGCCTCACCCAGTTGGCTTCATTTTTGACTTCTCAATTATGTTACATGCTTGACTACATACTATAGCTACTTGAACTCTGATTTTATAGAGTTGAGGTGAACTCTTCAAGATTCTATATAAGTAAGTAGCTGACATAGGGTTTGCAGTCAGGTGTTTCAACAGTCCAGCACTCTCTACACTACCATAAGATCTTATATGGTGAAATTAAACTACTCCAATGCCTTCTATGGAAACAATGGATAACAAATTCTGAGAAGAAAATTATGGTACAGCATGCATGTGATCTATTATATCTTTAAAAATTTTTATTAAGCTCCAAAAAGAATGCTGAGCCTTCAAATACAGCATGTGTAAAATATCTTAATTAAACCTACTCTGTCTTTGTTATTGTTAGTCATTGTTTATCCACTTACCCAGGACTGATACCTCAGACCTTTTAGACTCACCATTTCCCTTCAATCAGTTTCAAGGCAGTTGCTCATATTATATTTGATCACCTATTATTATGAAACATTTTTATTTATTTTTGAAGTGTGGTAGTTTTATATGCAATGTTAGTAATTAGACTGGTTATATTTGTTTGCTTTTTCTGTTCAACCTCCACCCTTCCTTACTTGGTAAACCCTTATTCATTTCTCCAGTCCCAGAATAAATTTAACCTGTTCTGTGAAGTATTGTCTATATCCTATGTCTCCATAACAGACTAACCAAGGGAATAAAAGACCTGTACTCAGAAAGTTATAAGACACTGCAGTAAAAAATTGAAAAAGATACATATAAGTGGAAGCACATGCTTTGTTCATAGATAGGAAGAATTAACATCATTAAAATGTCCATACTACCCAAAGCAATCTATAGATTCAATGCAAGTCCTATCAAGAGGCCAATGACATATATCACAGAACTAGAACAAATATTTCAAAAAATTTATACAGAACCAAAGAAGGCCCCACATAGCAACAAAAATACTGAGAAAGAAGAACAAAGTTGGAGGAGTCACGCTACCTAATATCAAAAGGTACTATAAAGCCATAGTAATCAGAAAGTCAAGGTACTGGCATAAAAACAGACACATAGATCAATGGAACAGAACAGAGAGCTCAGAAATAAACCCACACCTCTATAGTCAATTAATATTCAATGGAGGAATCAAGCACTTACAATGGGCTAAAGATTGTTTATTCAATAAATGGTGTTGGGAAAACTGGACAGATAACATGCAGAAAAATGAACTAGACCACCTTTTTATGCCACATATAAAAATAAATTCAAAATGAATCAAAGAGCTAAATGTTGACCTGAAACCATAGGAATTGTGGAAGAATACATAGGCAGCAAAATCTTGAACAGTGCTTATAGCATATTTTATTGGATATATCTCCCCAGGCAGAGGAAGCAAAAATAAATAAATAAACATATGGGACTACATCAAACTAAAAAGTTGTTGCACAGCAAAGGAAATTGTCAACAAAATAAAGACAACCCACAGAATGGGAGAACATATTCACTGATACATCTGATAAGGGCTTAATATCCAAAATTTCAAAGTACTTACAAAACCCAATACCAAAAAAAAGAAAGAAAGGCAAAGGACCTGAAGAGACACTTCTCTAAAAAGAACATACAGATGGCCAATAGACATAAAAAGATGCTCAACATCACTAATCATCAGAGAAATGCAAATTAAAACCATAATGAGATACCATCTCACACTTGAGAGAATGGCTTATCATTAATAAAACCAACAAACAGCAAGTGCTGGTGAGGATGTGGAGAAAGGGGAACCCTTTTGCACTGTTCATGGAGGAAATGTAGATTAGTGCAACCACTGTGGAAAGCAGTATCAATGGAAATATCTCAAAAATTAAAAATGGATCTGCCTTTTGTCCCAGCAATCCCACTTCTGGAAATATATCCAAAAGAAACCAAAACACTGATTTGAAAGAAAATAGCACACTTATGTTCATTGCAGCATTATTTATAGTCACCAAGATATGGAAGCAGCCCAGGTGTCCATCACTAGATGAGTGGATAAAATGATTATGGGGCTTTTATACAATGGAATACTACTTGACTATAAAAAAGAATAAAATTTTACTGTTTGCAACAGTATGGCCAGAACTGGAGAACATTATGCTAAGTGAAATAAGCCAGTCAGAGAAAGACAAATACCATATGATTTCACTTATATGTGGAACCTAATGAAAAAAATTGAACTAACAAGGAAAATATAGACAGACTCACAGATGGAAAGCAGGAATGATAGCTAAGGGTGGGGAAAGTTAGTGGGTGGAGGGATTAAGCAAAAAGGAAGAAGGGCATGGACAACAGTGTGGTGATTGCAGAGGGGAGGGGGATAAAAATGGACTAAATGGCAACAGAAAAACACAATAAAAATAGTTTTTAAAAACTCTATATCTCACTTTATAATTAGCTGTTTATATTCTAGCGTCTCCCACTGGACTGTGATCTACTGTAGAACAAAACTTGGTTTCCATTCTTGTTTTGTTAAATAGAGGTCGCTCAATAAATATTTGTTATTTTGAAAAAAATAAAGATTACAATAAACAAATGACTATAAAATGCATTAATTTCCAGTAGAGTAATCCAGGATGATATCTATATCTATATATTTTGTATTTAAAATGGCCAATTTTTGCTTAATTTGAACCTTACAGGGAAAGACTTGTTTGTCCTGTGGCTAGTATTTGGCAAAATCCAGAATACACCATGAGTCCTATATTCAATGGTATGTTTCTTCCTGGGTCTGGAACCAGTGATTCTTGAATGTAAATAGTTATATATTCAGTAAATGAGTTACAGATAAGCTCTATAAAGATAGTGACCTCATCCGACTTGTTTACCTCTACGTATCCAGAAACTAAAACAGTCCTGGCATGTTGGATTTATTTAAAAATTTGTGTTGAATTAAAGAAGGAAGACAGAAATTAAATGACTGCTTAGTTCCAAGAATCCAGGGAAACTGTGAAATGCTAGAATCTGTTTGAATTCTTGCTATATGTGATCCAAAGTTATTTTAGTGAGTGTAGATTTCAATTTGACAAATTTTACTTGCTGTTTAATGGTTTCTCACTTTTCCTATCACACAATTGCTTGCTGGTCTTAGCCAGGTCTCTGCTATGTGAGAAATAATTTATCATGTCTTTGCCTCAGTTTCCCTTTATGCAAAATGAACGTAGTAATATTTACATTAAAATATTGTTAGATAAATAAGATAATGCAAATGAAGAAATAAGATCATAATAAACTCTGATGTTATTTATTTGGGATATATTTCTCCTAATGCGCTTTCCCCTTCTCATTGGTATTATGAGATTATGAGTCCCTTTTCAATGTATTTTAAACAATGTAATATTATCAATTTAATCACTTGTTTATATACAGCATCTACTCCCTGAGGATCAATATAATAATCATGTTAATAATACTTTGCATATTAAGTACTGATGTGTCAGACAATATTTTAAGTTCTTTATGCATATTAACTGATATAGTCTTCTCAAAATCTCTATACCCTAGATACTATTATCTATTATTAATCTTTACTTTACAGATGGGGACACTGAAACACAGGTTAAGTAAGTTGTCTAAGGTCTACTTGAGGTAGGATTAAAATGCAAATAGTTTTGCTCCAAAACTGAACTCTTTTTTTTTTTCTAATTAACTTTATTGGGGTGACAATGATTAATAAGATTCTATAGGTTTCAACTATACAATCTTATGATACATCATCTGTATATTGCATTGTGTGCCCACCACACAAAGTAAAACCTTCTCTGTCTCCATATATTTGACCCCCTTTACCCTTTAGTAGCCTCTCACCCCCCTTCCCTCTGGTAACAACCATACTGTTGTCTGTGTCTGTTAGTTTTTGCTTGTTTGTTTTCCTTGTTTGTTCATTTCCATGCTCTATACTGCCTTTTACAGAAGGTGAAACAAGGCTTACCGATTCGACATCTATCAGATAGAATGTTGGTCCGGTAATGATAGCAGGTTCACTCCAGCTGATGTTGATGCTAAAAGGTGATGTTGCTACTACATACACATTTTCAGGAGGGCCATCTGGAGCTATAAAAATAGAAATTTATTTACTTATCTACATCTTATTTAGTATTTGCTACAGTACAATAATAGAAAAGATCATGAAAAATGGATAGCCATAATGAATTAAGTATACATTACTTTATAGCTCACAACATGCTTAAGTGTTGGCAAATAAAAACATAATTCCTTTCAAAATTACTATACATAAAGAACTTCAATAGAAGAAATTAATGTTCATAAGTATATTATTTTTAACTCAAAATAATATTGAGAAGAAAGCTTTACTATTGCTAAAATAATTTTTTTTTAATTCTAAAATAGGTAGCCTAACAATGGTGTTTTAAGAAAACTTGCAAAACATATTTGACTACAGAAAAGTGAAACTGATGCAAGGTATTAGATTCAAAATATTGTCATATGATGTAAGTTGAGTTGGTTTTATTATTTTCACTGAGGGAGTAGCCTAGTAAATAAGTTATACACTGATCTTATTACAGATGTAAACATTTGTTGTATTCATTATGATTATAAACAAATTATTTAATTTATTCTACTTTTATTATTGTTTTTTCATCAAGAGTGCAAGATAAGAGCTAATATTTTGATATTTTAAGGAACGGGCTAATAAAAACTATTGTGTAAGTTTTTTTTAATTGAACTCATTGAGGTAACATGAGTTAGTAAGATCATACAGGTTTCAAGTGTACACTTCTATAATACATGATTTATGTATTGTATTGTGTGCCCACTACTCAGTCAGCTCATCTTCCGCCAGTCAGAAGCAACTAAAAAACATATGATTTCACTTATATGTGGGATGTAAGTTTTAAATTTGTGAAGCCACTAGGTGTTAGAAGGCTTTATAGAATGTTAAGAAGTATATACTCTCAGTTAATTGGCATAGACTTGGCCTAGGAATGCAGTTGTATGCATCTCTATCCTTTGGTCCTTAGTCAATTCTAGAGACATTAACTATTGAGAAATAAGTATTTCCCAAAATTTTTATTTTTTAAATTTACATAAGCAAGCATTATTGGACAAATATTATTCCAAAGATCCTGAAAAGGTGCAGAGAAGAAGATAAAATACTCCTTTCCTCAAGTAATTTTTAAAACGAAGAAGTTGTGTGATCTTGGTCAAACAACAAAATTTCTGGGTCTCAGTTTCCTCCTCACATGCATACTTTAAAGTGTTTTTAAAAGAAATGTGAGGATAAAACATGTGAAACTGGTCAGTTTAGTGTTTGGCCCATCATTGTCAATTGATACAATATATTATAATAAAGGCCAAAGTAAAGATAAGGACTAATTAGAAATGCAAATAATCTATGAGAGAGCAAAGGGCAAAGCGCTGAATACAGATGAGGCAGGAAGTCAAGGTAAATAGCACAGAGGAGGTGAGACTTGACCAGGTTTTGAAAGATGAGAAGAATTTCAATAATCAGAAGAGCAGGTTCAGGGACACTTCCGTAGGAAGAGAATCATAAGCAAAGTCACAAAGACATAAACAACAGGGTCTACAGACAAGATAGAATTTTGTTACTGTAGAATTGCTTTCTTTGATAATCTTATGTTTATTATTTTGTATATTAAAAAATATTACTCTAGGAAGGGGTCCAAACACTTCACCAGACAGTCAAAGGAATTCATGATAAAGACATGAGTCGGAATCCCTAAATCAAAGAATAGAGATATCACAAAAAGACCATTGTTCATGGAGAAATACAGTAGAGAAAAAGCTTCAAATAGTAATTTGGAAACTAAGTTAGGGCACACTTGATTATTATGTTAAGGAATTTGAAGTTCATTCTTTAAACAATGGAATGCCACTGAAGGTTTTTGACAAAGGTAAGTGCTCTGAAGCATTGACTCTATATAGGCTACTTCCAAAACAACAGGGGAGATATGATGAAACCCTAACTTAGGACAGTGACAGCAGATATTGATAGGAGGATATGAATCTTAGAGTCATTTAGAAAATTGAAAAAGAACTTAGAAGCTCATTAGATGTGCACACAAACTGAGAAGTAGTAAAAGGTAATTCTAGTATTAATAGTGGGAGAATGCTGATAGAATTCACAACAGCACACTGAGAAACAGATACTGGTTTTTGTTAAGGGTGAGATTATGGAAAATGATAAATTTGGACTTGGACTTGCTGAATCTGAGAAACTCATGAAAACTGAAGTGCTTACCTGGCAATTAGAAAGATGAGTCTAAAACTAGGAAGACATGATGGAAAAGGTTGTTGTTTTTTTAATTTCAGATAATTCCTTACAAATTGGGATAGTATAAATATGGCAAGTATATCTAGTATATGCGATTCCCATATTCTGAAGAGAGCTTAAAGATTTATTTCAATACCAGATAGGTATTTAAGATGTTAATAGTAGTGACAATCTTCAGCTAGTTATATATGAATTATTGGTACAAAAATATTTTTAAGAGATTATATAAAATATTTTAATAACATTGAACTATTTTAATAATAGTACTCAAATGTTACTATAGAGCAGTGATTTTCAACAAGTGTGCTGCAAGAGACACAATGCTGTGTCATGAGAATTTTTAAAACATGCAATATCTGACTATTTAGTCAGGGGCAATGACTTCTTTTCCCTTAGATTGTCAAATAAAAAAAATTGATAACAGCCAATACAACAATAGCTGTCCAGTGTGAATGAATCAAAGTTGTACCTATTTTTGGTCAGATCAGCAAAAAGTATACTTGAGTGTGCTACAGAATTTTGATAACTGGTTTATGTGTGCCATGACATAAAAAAGGTTGAAAATTGCTGCTACAGAGGTATCTAGCAAATATGCATGAGGAAATTTTTGTGGGAAAATGTCTTTGGGTTGCCAAACATGTCCTTCCTACTTATATCTCTTCTGATCTTTGGGTAATACTTTGAACAGTGACTCAGAGATCCAGTCCAAACAGCCCAGGGAAGCATCCAGAGGATGCTCCCAAATTCAAAGAGTTGATGAGCCTAGGGGTGCTAATAATGATGACAGAATTGGTTCTGATAACTATAGTGGAAAAGATCACAGAATCTGAATATCCTGATATCTTCAGTCTTATTACTTCTGGCTGTATGAAAACTGACTTAAATTGTAGCATATTTTGTTGAGGTTATTATGCATAATAAATGAGTGATGAGAACTGTCCCTCACCAGCATCATTAATCGCATTTTGGTGTCCTCACAGAATAATGCACTCTATTTTCAAGAGTGGCAACCCTTTTCCTTTTCAAACTTATTCCTTAGAAATGTTATGCTCACCTTCTCCTTAACAAAGAGTAGCTCTGAATCTTTTTGTTCAAAATGTTAAATGAGTGGATGAGCTTCTGGATCCAGTACAACATTACTGATAACTATTACATACTCCCTCATGGAGAAAATTGCTTTGAAAAATATAAAATGTTTTGTGGGTTTCTTTTTTTTTTTTTTGTGGGTTTCAATGGCCTATCTTCTTCTTGCTTTTTTTTTAATCCTTACTTGAGGACATGCTGATTTTAGAGATAGAGAAATGGAGAGAGATGGAAAGGGAGAGAAACATCAGGAGAGAAACATTGATTGGTTGCTTCTCCTATGTGCCCCAACCCCAACCGTGGATGGAACTGCAATGCAGGCATGTGCCCTGACCCGTGGCCTTTTTGTTTTACAGGATGATGCTACAGTGAGTCACAGGGGCCAGGGTTCTATGGCCTATCTTCTGCCTTTGACTATGTCAAAGAGAATTGGCCAGATGTTAAGTATAAATTTATTAGGCCCCTTGATTATTAATGTTTTTGCAAAACCTGCCCTGTAGTTCTGTAAGAACTATTGTCAGCGAAAAAATTTTATGACAGCCCACACATTTCAAGTGGTATAATGAAAATATTTTTGGCTTCCCTTCTCTTTATTTATACCCATATGTTCTGTTGGCTTTTAGATGAAATTTATGTATTCATCCAACAAATATTTATTGAGCACCTGATATGCTCCCAGCACTAAGAAAACACAGCCCACAGATGTGATCAAGGGAGGCGTGGACCTATCCATACAGAGCTTCTAGTACGTAATGGCTCTTCTTCACTCTACAACTGTTTAGGGAACACCTAGTACATGCTAGGGACTTTTGAGGTGCGCTGGATATAGAGACAAGAAGCAAAAAGACAAGGATTATGGAACCTGAATTTCAGTGGAGGGAGACAAATAATTTCTTAGTATAAAAATTTGGATAAATACACGAGTAAAAAATATACTATGGGAAGAAGTATATATACCATGGCAAAAAATGAAGCAATATAATGAGAATGGGGTAGCTGATGGGAGTTACTATGTTAAATATGGTGGTCATGAATGCCTCTCTAAGCAGATGACATTTAAATAAAGATTTGAAAGAGGTAAGGAAGCATGGGGATTTGTGAAAGAATAGTGTCACAGGGATGAAAATGAATAGCGCAAAGACTCTGAGACAGGACTGTGCCTGGTATGTTCTAGGAATAACAAGGACTCCAGTGAGTCTGAAGTAAAGTAAGTCAGAATGAAAGCTAGAGAGGAAAAGGGGGCCAAGTTGTGTACGGCTTTGAGATCACTGCTTAGGTCTTTGTATGAACTGTTATCATGGGGGCGGGGTGAGAAATGCCATAGTTTATTTTCATGAACTAGAAGGCACCTCTAGAGATTTTAGTACTTGGTATTTAACTCATAGCAAAAAGATGGGTCAAAATGAATTAGGTCAGAAGAGGGTAGACTATCTCTAGAATCTACTTGATTCATGTACCTCTATAAAGTATGCCTCTCAATGAGGTCAGGACAACACTTTTAAACCTAACTCATTCTAACAGGCAGATGGGGTGGTTGGTACATTTTTGTTGCCCAGACATCACAAACAGCTTATTGATCATTTCCAGTGGATAAAAAAATTGATAAGATTTTTTCTATGACCATGTTGATGGTAGCTTGAGGTTGGAAATATTTCCAGGGAAATATGCCCATGTCTTCTCTGCTCTATAATGTGGTCTCAGTTAAGGACAGATCCAAAGCCATTCCCCAAGGAAAACCTTGGCTGGTCTTGCAAATATGAGTTGAGGCCAGCTCAGAAAGCAGTATGATGCCTCGCTTCAACTTCTAGTCTTTCACAGTAAAATGTCAACCCTGTAATCATTTTTTTACCACCAGCAAATCAAAGCCCTCGTCAGGGAGAGTCTGCTACCTCAAGCAGAGATGGGAAAATAATGACATTCAAATAATTCATGGCACACAGTAACCACTTATACTACTGAACATTTTAAGGTCTATACAGTAATCAATCATTATGAAAAGGCAAAGTATTTAGCCCCATGCTGAGATGTGCTTTAATGCCAGTTCTTGAACTTTTCCTAGTTTCTTTCTTTCTTTTTACAAAACAATCACTCTAAACATTTGCATTTTTCAGTAAACTTGATGAAATTGCCTGTTTTGTTACAAAGTGTTCTTTGTTGAATCCTTTGTGAAAACTTTCTCTTAGAATGTATTATACAATTTGTATACTTGAAGGATTAGAATATGATGAAATAACTATTGAATCTAAACTCAAAAATAAAAGCAAACACATACATAATTGAATTGATATATGAATATATACATGTAATAAATAACAATATATATTCCATCTGAACAAAGCAAAAAAAATGATCATTTGATTAATTCATAGACTATTTGAGACAAATATTTAGAATACCATATGCTCAAGTCTATTATAAAACAGTATTTAATTATTTTAGTATTGTCTAAATATTATAGTATACTTCTAAGTATATAAAAATTTCAAGTTTCTTTTGGGTAATTTTCTCTTGGAATTTATCTAAATTCCAAAATATCTAACAAAATATATCCAGTATTATTTCTTTTATCACAGTATATAGTAAGTTACTATTAGATTCACATAAGGGGAATGAATACAAAATTACAATTATGATTGTCAAAGATCAAAATAAAAGAAGCTGATGGCAATAAAGGTACTGGAGTTGAAAAATGCCAGTTTAAAAGCTTACTAACTTGTAAGCCTCCTTGGGAGACTTTGTTTCTCTCCCCATAAACTGTCACATTCTGATTTAAGATTGTTTGTGAAATGAATCTAGTCAGTAATGGGCCAAGATATCACTATACCCCTTCTCTTATAAATCACAGCAATTTACTCAGTAGGAATGATCTATCCTTATTCTCTCATTCCCCATAATCCAATCACTTCCTCTCATAAGCACTTTCCCCTGGTTTTCACAATAATGCATTTTCTGTAACTAACAACCATCATTTCCTGATTATCATGCTTCTATCCTTGCACAGGAATGTGGGTCTTATGTGGGTCAGGGTCATCTTTCCCATCCATCTGTGTCCCCATGCTAAGTGTGTTAGCTGAAAGGTGAGTCTGGACAGACCATCATTTTGCCTAGTCCATATAAAAGTTTGAATGCTCCCAAGTCTGTGCCACTTTGATTAAGAACCATCAAATTTTGGTGTGTCTAATACTACACTTTCAGAATAAGCACATTCAAAGACTTATTAGTGACTTTGCCTTCTGCAGATCTCTGTAAATTTAATTTAATGATGAAAACTGTTGTAGAAAATACTCTATGGTTTTTAGTGCATCCAGCTAGAGTGACTTTCCTACAAAAATAAACATAAATGAATAAAAGATTTGAAAGCACCTCAAAGCACAGAAAACCTTGAGTTCTGTACACAAATAATTTAAATGATCTGTACAGCTATTTAAATTTAAGTTCAGTTTGAAGTTTATTTAAAAACCTACCCTTTAGAGTGTTTTAGTTTCAGAATTTGGTATATGGGACCACCAAATGGAGAATCTCGTTTTTTCTCTGTTATACAAATATTAGTGACCTCTAGAATTGTAAGTTGGCTTTGATTCAGCACACCTGGAAGAATGTGCTTTGAGTTTTATTTTTTATTGTTTTAAAATTTTTATTTTTAAAAGTATTTTATTGTTATTCTATTACAGTTGTCCCAATTTTTTCCCTTTTGCCCTCCTCTGCCCATCCCCACCCCCCACTCTCACAGTCAATCCCCACCCAGTTAGTTGTCCATGTCTATGGGTCATTCCTACATGTTCTTTAACTAGTCCCTTCTCCTTCTTTCCGCCAGTATCCCCCTCTCCTCTCCCCTCTGGTCACTTTGAGTTTTAGAAGTTTCTCAGGACTAAAGTTGTAGGTGGGTAGTCTGGGTGTATTTCATATGTCTTACATAAGTCAGGATGGCAAGGACCCTAAAGAAGTTGAGTGATTAAATTGACCATATTTATGCAGGCCAAGAACATCTTAGGACATATCCCACTGATTTTAATACTGCAGTAAATGACTTTCCTTCCCTGGTGTTAGATGTTTTCTTAGAACTCAGTAATTTCACTGTCCAGCAAAGGATACTGTTGTTGTATTAAATATCTCCTACTGTTTTACAAGTCTTTAATTTTGTATTATAGTTATATTTTCCAACAGCAAAATGGTATCACAAAGGGCGAATATTAAAAGCTCGAGAATCGTTCTGATTAGTCTCCTTGATAAGTACTGGGGATGATTACTGGACATCCACAGCATTAGACTTCACTGTGTGACTTTTTCTGATGCTTAATTAGTAGTTTTCCAACTCATTTCAGACTGGCTTACGGCAAAAGAAAAAAATATAAAGTACAAAAAAAACTTGCCACTTCCAATACTAGCTATGCCAGGTAAGATTGACATTTTTCTCATATTAGTACCATTATTTTTAGAATCAGGTAACATCATTTTAGGAATGCATCATGTTTATAAAACAACTTTCTACAACAGTGGTTATTAAAATGTTATCTCCAGACCAACAGCAACAATGTTACCTAGGAAGTTATTAGAAAAGGAAATTCTGAGGCCACACCACTGACCCCTGCCCCTGTGATGACTCTAATGCCGGTTGTACCAGTTTAGGAACCAGCAGGCAAGCAGTTCCAAGACCCTAACATCAAGTTCCCACTGCCCCACCGGTCCTTCCTCGCCAGCACAAGCCACACTTTACCACTGAGAGGCCCGACACCTTTTAGATGCAGGGCCTCACTGTCCCCTGGCCTGCCCAAATAAACTCCTTGGGAAAAAAAATAGAACCACTTCTCTACAACATCAATATACCATTTGAAAAAGTAGTGTCATTGTTCTTCAGATTAGGTGAGCAATTGTAATAAGGCTGGAAAGGGGAATTCAATCACTACTCTGTGAAGGCTAGGGAAGCAGTGGGGGTGGGGGTGGGGGTGGGGGGAAGCTAGCGATAGACATGGAAACATGCATCCAGCCAACTGACACTCCACAGACTGGTCTCCGACCTGTCATTTATTTTAATTCCCAATAAACTAAAAGAGGTTTTCCCTACCACCACTCCCTCCCTGTAACAAAGTTTCTAAAGTGATAACAGATCAACATGTTTTATAAGTACATAAGAAAACATCATTAGCTCTCTCTTGATGCTCTGTGTTGGAACAACCTGGAGGGAGTGTTAGGGCCAGGGTAAATGTTGCCATTTTGTCCACCTATTCATTGTATAGGGTAAACTAAGGGTAAAATAAAAAATAAAAAAAGAAACCAAAAGTCTAGTTTAAGGTTATGTGCGTTAAGGAAAGTCTCATCCAATTTGTTAGGGAATGGAGATAGTTGGATTATTTACTAGAAGCTTATACAGTACCTCCAGGTCTTTCTTAGTCTGAGTTGTCAAAGCTAATAATATCACATAGTGCTACAGTAGTCCCTCTCCATATCACAGTTCACTTATCGCAGCCTCACTGTATCACGGGATTTTTAAAAATATTATATTTAATTATTTATCATGGACTTTTCGCTATATCGTGGGATTTTGAGGTACTGTATATGTATGTTGTTAAAGTTATGTAGGTTTAAGAGTGTAGAATATATTTAAGAACATAAGTAGTGTTTATAAAAGTGTGGAAAAGGCTAATAAGGGAGTGGGAAAGGTTAATAAGGGACTGGGAATGGTTTATAAGTGTGTGGGAAGGGTTTATAAAGCCCTAAAATATATATAAATACTAAAATAAATGTAAGGTTCCTATTTCGCAGATTTTCACCTATCGCAGGGGGGACTAGAATGTAACACCCGCGATAAGTGAGGGAATACTGTAATCCTTAAAATTTCCTCCGTTTAGTTTTTAGTACTTTTGCTGAAAAAGAAAATCCATTTGTTTATGCAAATGGGATTTCAAAATATTTTTATTTATAGTCTGGAAAAGTTGCTTAACAATCTTGCTTTTGCTTTTTTTACATTAAATAGAGAGCTGAATGCTTTATTAAACAGTTTAATTTTAAGTGTTTACTATAATTTACTTTGCATTATGATTTCACCTGAATATCTCCTCTCTGTAATCCTACTTGGTACCCCTTCACCTCTTAGTATTTTCATACCACCATGAGGCTTTGCCCAAGTCCTAGTCACAGCCTAAGACCACAGGCTCTACCCTAGAAATGAATGAGGTTCATGAATGAGTCAAAATGTGCAAAGTTCTTAGACTAGTACCAGCATATAGTAAACACTTGATAAGCTTGGCTATTGTTATTATTCTTAACTATCCAGCCAAAGGGTTCTCAATTCAGTTACTGGACCCAATCAGAAAGTACTTTAAACCACCAGGCATATAACTCCTATGGTCTCTTCAGAATGAGGATTTTCCCATAGTCAAATTAAAATTCTCTCTAATTCCTTAGTAAATGTAGAAGAAAATAGAGCTGAATTTTTGTTGACCCAGAGCTTAGTGTTGAGTCAGACCTGAACTGAGCTCATTGGCCAGAAACACAAAGAAGTAAGCCTAATTCACACGTCTTTCTAAACCAAGAGAAATAAGAGTTTCAGAAGAGTCAAAATAAGATTCAAGTCAACGTGAGATTTGAAGTTTGAGATGAGAAAATGAGAGAATTCATTTGAATTCTTTAATGATAAAATGCAGCTAGCTATATTAGGGAAAATATATTTTTCTCTTTTTTCCTTAGGATAATCAAGTTTTCTATGATATTGATTTAAAAATATAATATAATGATAATTCTTAGAATTTCCTTTGATTTTAAGTGATTTCACTGAAAAATACATTCTATGTGCTAGTGTAATGGTGTTTCAAAATATATTTTTATTTAATTCTGGAAAACATTTAATAACCTGGAAATAGCTCTTTAGAATTAAATATATAGTTGAAATCTTTATTAAATACTTTAATTTTATATGTCTATGTTATGTCATATAAATTATGGTTTCATCCAAATATGTTCTCCTTGTAATCACACTTAGCAGCTCAAAGTTAGACATTGTTCTCCTTTGCTTTCTTCATGGACTATCAACCTATTAGGATTCAGCTTGCTATACAAAGGCATTAAGAGTTTATCCTCTCAGTTAATTCTTTAAATACTGTTAATACCTCAACTTATTTAAATAGGTTTTTACTATTTTCATTTATTGCTTAAAATCCTTCTTTACTGCATACGTATTTTTCCTATGTTCAGTAATTCATACTTCTTATATTAATGAAAAAGGAAATAAAAAATATTAACTACATAAAATAAACTATTTTTTTTGTGAAATAAAAGAAGCTGAACATGTCAGACATAAAAAAAAATCTTAATTTTGGTAATAACCATGCAAGTATTTAGAAGATACGCTAGAGGGGAAAAATGATGCAAATTAGTATGAACTATTTTGCAATATGGAGAAGACTGACATTGAAATACTTTCACATTCAAGTCAAATGCCTTCTTCACGTCCAAATGCTGAATTCATTCAGTCTCTATTATTGAGCAGGCATGAAGGGTAGAAACATACATCAGACATGGTCACCTGGTCACCACCACTTTAAGGAGCTCAGAGTTCCACAAAAGAGAGAGAAATAAACAATTATGACACTATACAATGAGTACTTTAGAAACAAGTTTTGGAAAATGGAAGTGGGAACAGGAATTTATTAGATGGCTGCTCTGCAATGAAAGGACAGTAAGAGGAAACAATCAAAGATTCTGGAGCACAAAGAAGTAAGATATGTATAGGGAATATAAGCAAAATCATAAAGGACCTTATGTAGCATACTCGTTTGATTTTTACAGAACAGAAAAATAGAAAATGATAAATGATTTTAAGCAGAGTAATAGCATGGTCCTATAGGTGTATTCCAAAGCTCAGTTCAGGTGCAGGGGTGTAGATAAAATGGGAACTGAAAGATCATTTAGAAATCTTTTGTAATAATCTAAGAGATGAATTTTAAGGGTCATATTTAGAGACCCTTAAGAGAAAAAATAAATAAATCCAAGAAGTATTTAGAAAGAAAATTCAGTAGGACTCAGATATGGACTTGGTGGTGAGGGTTGCTAGAAAGAATGAAAAATGATCCCTAGATTGCTCATTTCAGCAGTTAGAGGAGTAATGGTACAAAACACTGAGACAGGGAACACACGGGGAAAGGTTTGGAACCGGGAAGGGCATGGTAATATGGGGTGTGAGATGTTGGTGGAAACCATAGTAGTCATATTAGTAACTCAATCTATAGGTCTAGAAAAGAGAGATGTTCTCTTGAATTACACATTGGGAGCCTCAGGCAACTAGCTTAGAAGACTTTCAACAGCATCTAACTAATCTCATCATATCTAGAATAAATTATATCCACTTCCTCTAGCAGCAGCAAGATAGAGAGTATTCTGAAAATGCACTTAAGCAAATGGGGTCCTTTATGTCTTGGACTCTATTTTTCTATTCATTTATGGCTAACATCTCTCTTTAACATTATATAATTGCTTGTTTATAGAAAGGGTAATATCTACCTCTGCTATAATACCATTCAGCACATTAGAAGTGCACTACACTGTAAAGAAAATATTGAATAACTCATGAACAATTTCTTATTTTAAAAAAACGTTAAGGCATACTTTGCCCTCTATTTCATTCTTCTTTTTAGATCATAGAGTTGCATTCCTTGGAATCTTCTTTGATGAGGCATGTTTTGTTGAATTTTTTTTTTAACCTAACAGATGTTTGGGTAGTTAAAATTCCTCATGAGTATGGTATCCTGTGGTTTTCACAACCTAAGTGCTACCCCAGGAATTTTCCTTTCTTGCTGTTTTCCAGGCCTGGTGGTCCATAGGAGATGCACATTATGAGAGTCCCATTTAATTCCATACTAATTTCACATCCACACTCTTTTCAAGTTGTATATTTCCTTAACATTATAAGTACCTATTGTGCACCACAGAGATACTTAGCAGTCTCTGTTCCTTCCCCACCCCCAATTCAAATTGCTTTTGAGTATAGGGATTATCAGAAAAATAAAAGATTCGTAAAATGATCTGCAAGATTTTAATGTTTCAAATGAAATGTTTCTGCTATTTGTAATGTTTGTGCTTATTTGTATTTTTATACACTCAGCATGAAGTATAGAGTTATGGCTATTACACAGATGACTTACGGAGAATAGCAATTTGGCTTCAATTATCTAGATCAGGGTATGTGGGAGAAAGAAATGTTAGCTTGTGTTGGGTGGATATTGTTTTTTGTTTTGTTTTGTTTTTTTTATTCACTCTAGTGTACAGTGGTAGATTCAGATTCAGGAAATAACCCAATTTAATTCTCAGCTTGCATTCTAATTTTGCGCCCTGAATTTTTAATTTGGATTTTCTTCTTTACTATCTCAGAGAGAGGAAATACAACATATTTTCTAATTCTACACCCCATTTTAGAATATTTTAAAATAATATTTATTGTACCAACTTAGTGGTTTTTCATTTGAGTTATTCAAAGTGAATAATTTGATATCAAACTAGCCATCAATTGCTAGCTCCTTATCAAGAAGCTGCAGGTTTTGATAAGTGGTTATGTTTTACTAAGAGCTTAGACATAACCTGAAGCCATAAGAATAAAATGCACATATCTGAAATAGGAATTTTATACCAATGTCTTCTTGTTTTGTCTTTTATATTATTCAGAAAAGTTGTTCACTTTCATAATTTTATCTTCTCATTTTATGAAAAAACAATTTTTTGACTCAATGATAGGTAATCTAAAATTTACTAATTTTTTTTTCATCCACATTATTTCTTAGGTTTTCAAATTGTCTACACTATCCATATTTGGTCTTCAGAATCAACATGTAAGTATTACTTACTTTTAATTTGAAAAACATTACTGCTTCAAGACTTTTGTAGCTTGACTGTTCTAATTTCTTTTATTCTTATTCCGTATTTTAGTTCACCATATATATTATCTTGCAATAATATATGCAGTGTCTTTCTTTTGTTTTTTTAAGAGGGGAAGGGAGGGAGATAGAGAGGGAGAGAAACACCAATGTGAAAGATAAACATTGATCAGTTACCTCTCGTATGTACCCCAACCAGGGGACTGAACCCGCAACCCAAGCATGTGCCCTGACCGGCAATCGAACCCATGACCTTTCAGTTTATGGGTCAACACTCCAACCAAGTGAGCTACACCGACCAGGGCATCTGTCTTTTATGTCAAATGTAATCTCAGATGATCTCTACTTGGCCTAATATAATAAATATAAAACTTTTTTACTGTACAATTAAGAAATTCAAATACTAACATTAGAAAAATATCCCCTCAATTCCTGAAACTACAGGAACAGCAACCAATTCATTCTCCTGCTTACATACTTAAAAGTAATTTACTCTTCTCACCTACATATGAATACTCAGATAAAAAGCTAGTAAGTTTGAAAACACTAAGAATAATTATACATATTATTACAAATTCTGAAATACAGGGTGGGACAAAAGTATGTTTACAGTTATTTATATGGAAAATAATACTCACAACCATAAACTTACTTTTGCCACACCTTGTATATAAATCTTTTCATTTTACTGAATTGCAGTGGAATAAAGGCAAATTTTCAAGTATCCCCTGACAATAAATTTTTTAAAAATTCTATTTTATTGATAACAGTAGAAAACCAGCTCTCAAGGATAAAGAAAAGAAAGGGGGAATAAGAGTAGCATAGTAAAATCTACTAAAGGTAAATTTCTTTATGCTCAAGGTATTCTGTGGTGGTAAATTAAAATTGTGGCAGTGAGATACTAGATTCAGAGAGAAGAAAAACTCCAGATAAAAATCAAACTGGTACTCCATAAGAAAGTCCCTTTGTAGACGGATTAGTCAAGTAAAGGCTTGGAAGTTGGGGTGAGGAAAAACCAAGATTACTCTCTCCATTGCACCAAGAACAAAACAAACAAACAAATCACCAAATGCAAAGAGAAGACATCTTCGTAAAGCAAGGAAAATAATGTTAATTTTTTTACAAAAAGCTCATGTTGATTGTGAAATAATCTACCATTATTCCTTTAAACCAGAACGAGCAAAATGGAGTAGTAGGCAATTGAAAATAGTCAAATTCTATTGAGTGGTTCATAGACTTCAAAGAAAGTCAGAGGTGGAGGGACCTGTATGAAAACAATGATATTCCAGTGGAAAGACTCCCTCATTTTCAGATTAAGAACATAAGATTATTTAAAAACTCAACTTCCAAGCCTCCTGTACCAGCTTCTAAATTGATCATGTTATATGTTGTTTTATGCTAACCAAAATCTTTCATCGTAGTGTCTAGGGTGGGTACTTGAAGAAATTGTGCATTTAGAAAGTCCAGTTCCTCATTCAGTGGAGAAGGGAGAAGCAGGTACTACCCAAATGAGGTGCTCATAAGGAATGAGGTGAAAACACTTAGTAGCAGCAGACAAATAATCGCAAGGTCTATTTTAACAAAAGATGAAAAATTAACTGTCCACAGGTCATGTCTGGGCTACTGATGTGCTTGGTTTGAACAACTGCGTCTTTTTAAATTGAAAAAAATTGTCACAAACCAGGAATTGAGTATTTTCACATTAAAAAAAGCTTAACTTTCCTATTTCTTTGAAAACATCAGAAGTTTTATTAGTACAGTGCATTCCCATTAACTTGCCATGGCTTCCACTACTTACAATCATCTTATATCAGCCTGCTTCTTTCATTATGATACCTGTCTGACCCCTTCAGGTAACTGCAGTTGCCCCCAGAACTTTAAAGTTTATTCATTCAGTCAATGTCCCATTTTTCTATCAAACCTGCACTAATGATTTTATTTATTCTTATTGTAAAATCCCTAGTTTTAACTGATCTGGAATCACTTAAGGCAAAGTCTGCATTATAAAAAGAGCTGGTCACAGGAAGATGGAGATGAAAGAATATTTCAGTCAAAAAGAACAGAGAGTGCCAAGGTCCAAATTCTAGAAGTTTAGTGTGTTCAGGTAACAGAAAAAATGTCCAGTGAGTGGAAGGTAAGGGTAAGTGAGAAAGTGGTTATAACAGAGGTTAGAGTGTTAGGTAAGAGCGTGGTCATATAAGGCTTTGTTCATTGTGTTAAAAATTTTTAATTTTATTCTAAAAACAATGGGAGTTCATTGGATGGCTTTAGAAAAGAAAGTGATATCATCTGATTTAGCTTGAAAAAGATCAGCATGCAAGCTTAAGAGGTCAGTGAGGTTAATATGGTAGCAGTAATGAAGGACGGGGCTAATATGGATGCAATGCAAATGGAGGGATGTGTTAGATGGCGTGGGAGATATATATCATCAGCAGAGTTGAGGAGGAAAAGAATACTTCCTTGATTTTCACTTCCTGTAACCAAATGAGTAATGGTGCACTTTAGTAAGATAGGAAAGATCAGTGGATGAGAAGGTCAGTGATTAAACCATGCTAATTTAGGAAGATATATTTGACATGCAAGCTCAGTGATATCAATTGATCAGGTAAATACATTGATCTGAGTTCTGGAGAGCAGTCAGTGCTGGAACTGTCTTAACAAATCTTTATTGGACACTTACTATACAAACTTTATGCCAGGTACTCAAGAGATGCATTTAGCAACCTAGGAAATAAAGCCTCCAGATTAAAGCTTATTTCACGGTCTAGGAAGGACTATAACAGTAACCACTTATCACTAAAAATATGTGTGTGTGTGTGTGTGTGTGTGTGTGCGCACACAGAAGCCTACAGTCACTGAAAAGATTGTAGAGCCTGGCTTCATATCCTTCAACGAGGAGGGAAAAATGAAGGCATGGACAAAGGATTCTTGATGTCAATCAGTTTAGCCTAATGATGGACACAAGAGAAGGCTGTAATGCTTTGTTGCAATTAATACTCTAGGACCTTCACACAACTCCAAAAGTTTGAAAAAAACCCTAAATGACAGAAAATGAATTTCCCACTAGGATTCATTTAAATTAAAAGTAAATATATTATTATATAAGTTAGTTTGTATACTAACTCAGTAATTTTTATGTTTAGTGATTTTACACACAATATAATTAAGTAGAAATCAACATATAAATATAGAATACAACAGAAACCAAGGTATATATGATATATAATATATACAAATGCATATATATGTGTACATATACTCATGTGTATGTATACACACACACAAGTGATTTCTATGGAAAAGCATTTAGGGAGCTTTTTCTTGAATACAAAATTATATATACAGATACAGGATAAAACTTACGGCCAGGCAGGGTTTGTGTAGATATCCAACTTGAAGCATTGCCATAGCCAGCATTGGTGCTGGCAGCCACTTGGAATCTATACCATCTAAATTTCTTTAATCCATATACTGTCTCTTCAGTTATGTCAGCTTCATAGAGGTATTGAAGGTTTTGATATTCAATACATTCTTCAGATTCCCATTCTCTGCATTTTTGATCCTGAAGCTGAGTGGTAATCTTGTAATTTTGGAAGTAACCAAAGATGATGTCAGGTCTCCTCCATGTCAATGTTGCACTAGTTGACTGAACATCAGAAAAAGCAATATTCATAGGAGCACTGGGAACTAAAAAGTAAAAAGAAAAATAAAAAGTAATTGGAATTACCAAACATTTTGTAAAGAGTAGTAAAAATGGGATTTAAAAATACTTCTTATAATGTACCTAGTAGTGTAATAAAGTGTCTAATTAAAATTGCCCTTAGGTTAATATCTACACATTTAATAAACAGAACCTGAAAGTGATGTTTTGTAGGTCAAGGGTTCAAAGGGGTATAAGACAATATCATTGTAATTATTTTTATTCCTACTTTTGCTCCCAAATTCACTTACAATATAAACTTTGGCTTCATATACAAGCAAAGGTACAAAAGAAAACTGTGTGCTCATATAATCCTATGTCCTTCCCTAGGTATGGTCACTTCCTAAGAAAGAAATTCTACATTTTGACGTCTATACAGACACAAGTGCATCTTACATATAGTAAATGTTGGTTATAAATTATTTTAAATAAACAATCCTATTAAATAAGTTAATAATTTATATAGTTAGTTGATTTTTATTTTACTTTGCATATATTCAAACTAACCAAACCCTTTCAAGACCATCATCCAGCATACTGACAGCAATACAGAGACTAAGGCATCTGTATGTCACCTATGATCACATGGTCCTACTTGGAGTCACTAGATTTCATATTAACCATTAGTTTGCTATATGCATACCATGTCCAGGCTCTGAGTCTATTTAGGGATTAAAAATACACAAGACTTATGTCTTGTTTTTAAGAAATAGCCATTTATTGTGTAAGTAATATAAGCAGGTTGTGGTTAGAAATATGAAAGAACAATGTACTAAGTGGTATGGGCACTTTCTTCAATCATGCATATATGCAGGGGCTTTTGCTCAGAAGGCTGAGAGAGTGAATAATAACAAGACTTGTATTAAAATTACATAATTCATAAAAACATGTTAATGTGCAGAATTAAAAATAAGGCAATTAATAAATAGAAAACTCATTTATTCCTAACCATGTCATATTAATTCAACTTTCAATAAATACCAAATGAACACTCAATCTGTTCCAAATACTATTGAATGCACTAGAAATGTAATGAACAAAACAAATAAAAGTCCCTACCCTCGTGCCCTTTACATTCAGGAGGTTTATATAAACTAAAAGTATAAAGAAGTATTTGCTATAATACTTTGGATGATGATTTGTGTTATGGAGAAAAAGAAGGAAGCATAGAAGGAGACAGCGTTCCAGGGATACTGAAAGTTAAAATTGAGCAGTTAAAGAAGGCCTCATTGATTAGAAGACATGAAGTTCCTGATGAAGGCGGGGGAACTAACCACATGAAAATTTTGGGGGAAAAACATTCCCAGCAGAAGAATATGCATTATTATTAAAGCCCCTAAGTTGAAACCATGCATAGTATATTTGAAGAATAACATGGAGGCTAGTGTGGCTAGTAGGAATCAAGGTCTGAGAAGAAACACAGAGGTCTATATTACATACAACATTGTAAGACATTGTGACTTTAACTTGAATGGAGAAGTAACACGTTCTAATATATGCTTTCATGAAATCACTGAAGCTACTGTGTTGAGAACAGACTAAGGGATAAGAGGGTGAAAAAAGGGAGAGTAATTAGGAGGCTGGTTTGGCTCAGTACCCTGGCTGGTTTGGCTCAGTGGATTGAGCGTCGGCCTGCGAGCTAAGTGTCGCTGGTTCGATCTTCCAGTCAGGGCACATCAGAGAAGGAAAACTCTGATTCCAAAAAACCTCCGCTGCCTTGCGGCATACCTCTTCAGGGGAAAGGCTAAGGGAGTAAACCCCGACAGAAAATCCGGAGCCGGAGTCCCTAAGGCGGTTTGACGTTGTAGTCAACACCGGCAACTCTTGCGGCGCACCTGAAGCCAAGCTGTATTGACTCCGTCTTTCCCTTGGGCCCTTCAGCTGCGAAGAGAGGGGGGGGTCTGCTGCATGGGCAACAGCAGACCCTCCATATCACCCTGCCCAGGCTCTGTAGCTTCAGCTTCACTGGAGAGGACACTCCAGCGTCATCGCAAGATGTCGATTCAACACGGGAGGAGACAGATACCGTGTCACTCCCGAGTCGGACTGCACAGCCATTCTCGGCGGTGCAGATAGACTCTTAAGAAGCTACACCATCGTCTCTCGAGACGGACGGCTGCCGACGTAATTAGGAGGCTATTGCATTATCAACACAAGAGATCATAATGGACTAGACCAGGAATGTTTTGGCAAAAATAACAGGAAGCATTAAGAGTCTAAAAATAACAGAGCTCACAGGGTTCGCTGATGTGTGATATGCAGGGTGTTAAGAGAAAGAGAGGAGTAGAAGAAAGCTCTAAGGTCTTTGGATTGAGCACAAAGAAAGATGATGTAGCTATTAACCAAGAGGGGAATGATTGCGGAAGGAGTAAGCTTTGGGGAGAAATAGTAATAATTTATTTTGAATATGTTTACTTTAAAATGACTATCAGATATTCAGAAGGAGCTATCCTCTTAATTTTTACTGAATAATTTACAGACCTATTGCTTATATATTTGCCTAAATCTGGAAAAGAAGAGAAAGTCTAATGCAATGGAAAGCAAATAGGAGATTAATGAAAGATACTGGATTTAATTGAACCAGATTCAATTACTCTGTTTTCAAATGTTAATATTTATCATCAAATATTACTGCATGAAAGCAAACAGAAACCTTTAAAGGAGCATTACAAACAGAACACTGACACGCTACTTACAATACCCTCCCTTTTCTATCTTTAGTTATGAAGAAAAACAATTAGAGAAAAGTTATTTTTTATGAAAAATTTACCTCTACAGAAATCTTAGAATTGACTCAAAAGTTTAATTCCCATAATTTAAATTCTATAGTCACTAAGTTTGAACTTAAGGCTACTTTTAAAAAAGACACATTTTCAAGATATTTTAACACAAAGCAGAAACATAGGATTGACTTGGGGTTTTAGGAAACATTTTAAGAGAAAAGGTGGCACGTGAAATGGAATTTCATTGATTATAAAGGTAGAAGTTCTAGAACAGGGGTAATGTGAGCTAAGCCAAGTTTGACCAAAGCTTATAATTCATATTGGCATAACAAGTAGAAAGACTGCACAATAGACTGGGAACGTACTGTTCAGAGGAACTTATAGAAAGCTTATCAGGGAATGGAAAGCTACCACGTCATCAGAATAAGGTGTTCAGTAGTACATTCTATCAAGTCCAGTTTGGCAATTGCACAAGAGAAAAAGGAACAAACAAACTTGGACATTTGATTTGTTGAGGAAAAAAGATGATAGCAGTAGGGAAAAATTAAAGTTTTAGATCTATTTTGGTGGTCGAATTCATATAACAGGCAAATGAATCAGATCATATAATTAGCATTTGAAAGTTTAGAAATGATCTTGATCAACTTGCCCTTTTATGTCTGACCTTTTTGCCCCTAGATACACAGGTTCTTCCAGTTTTTCAGCCAAACACTGATATAGGTGCTGATGTGATGAAATTTTGCTGCTGTAATTGAGAATCCATATAAGATAACTTTAAACTAGGGAGATATTATCTGGTGGGCCTGATTTTATAGCATGAGTCCTATAGAAGCAGGGAGTTTTCTTTGTCTAGTTATAAAAGAGAGAGCAAGGCATTTTAAGCAAGAGGCAGAATCAATGTACAAAATTTTTTTCCACTGCTGGTTTTGTAGAAGAGACCACATGAAAAAGAATTCAGAACATCTCTAGAAGCTGAGAGCAGCCCTTGGCTAAGAGCCAGCCAGGAAACTGTGACCGAGCTCAGTCCCACAAACATAAGAAACTGAATCCTGCCACAAACACATGAGCTTGGAAGGGGGCCTTAGCTCCACCTGAGAGTACAGCTGACTGACACCTTGATTTTAACTTGTGAAACTCTGAGTAGAGAATCCAGACACATGGTGCCCAGACTTCTGACCTACAAAACTGTGTGAATAAATTACTGTTGTTAAGTTATTAAGTTTGTGATAATTTGTTACATACAATAGAAAACTAATATATGACTTTCCTCTAACAAATTGACCAAGCTCTACTTATCTATCTTTTGCTTAAATATATAAAGCAAAGGGAAACTCAAAATCTTGAGGGACTTTATTTAAAAAATTTTTTCCAGATAGTTCTATTAGTTTGATCAACCTTCATTATTTTAAACTGATATCTTCCTATAAATCCTAGATCTACAGTGAAAACTCACCTTAAATAGTCCTAATACTATTTTCTCTCCACTTTACTCCAACATTTATACCAAAGATCTAATTTTGATTCTATATTCATTTCTATTAAAGAAGTTTGAACAGCTTCATATATATATGTGTGTGTGTGTGTGTGTGTGTGTGTGTATACATATATATACACACAAATGTATACTCACACAAATACAAATGTCCATTTATCTATTAGTGTCCCTGAAGGTCTAGATTAATATTTAGAATAAAGGGGGCATTTAATAAATATTTTTAAATGTATAAACAAATAGATAAGAGAGTATAACAGGGATTTGGTTTAAACAGATGGTCAGAAAAGAATTTTCTGATGAATTATAATTTAATCAGAGACCTGACAGATAAGATGTAGATTCCCAGGTGAAAAACAGCAAGATGTGTTAAGACTGAGGGAGAAATAGCATGCACATTGGAAACACTTAAAGAAGGCTGCTGGGTCCATTGGAAATAGACAGGAAGAGAGAGAACTGGAGATGTAAGACAAAATCAGATGTTGAGCCTTTTAGACCAGATTCGGGAGTTTTAGTTTTATTCTAAGTGCACTGGAAATACTTGAAAAGATTTAGATTGACCTTTCATCTGTATTAAAACCATAGACTCTTTCCCCATGAGAGCCACAGAATGTGGTCTAGACATTTCCCTTTATTTTGAGCCCGCCACCAGCACTTCTACTGTGCTTCAGTTCCTTTACCTAGCCTTTACTGAACAACTAGATGCAGGAGGAAAAGGGAAGTATTAGCTATCCAATAAACTGGAGAAGTAAAAGGGCTACTCTTTCCCTTTTTCAGCACGAAGGATGACTAGATGCTTATGGTTCTATGAGGAACTTCTTTCCACCTTAAATGTTCAGATTTTTTAAAAAGAACACTTAAATGCCAAATTTGTTGCACCGTAAAACATTTTCCTGTGGGTTAATATTGGTCCACAGACTCTAGTGTTCTCCAAAAAAGTGTTACAAGGAAGTAAAGGTCTAGATTGGATAGTATATTAACCTGACAAAGGAACAAGTTCCATGCAAGAGCTATTTTTAATCTGGTTGAAGAAAGAGTAACAAAAATGGCAGTTGCCTTCCATGTGACAAGTACAGTGAGGGACCTTGAATAGAAACCCAGTGCCTGACACACGGCGCTCACATTTGGTTATGCGATTGAATTATGCTTCATTGAAACAGTCCTTCAGTTTTCATGTAGTACAAAATTTTGTCCACACTTTTCAATCAAATGTATTGAAAACAATGAACCAGAAATAAAATCTAATCTGAACTCAAATATATAACTCATACACAATTTTTAATAAGACTACCTGAGAAGCGCTCATAAATGACCAGCAACAACCCTCATTTATATCCAGTATCTTCTCTTTTGATGACCTGTGTATTGAACCAAACTATTTCAAGGCAACTGCCCTATTGAATTACAGATACTAAAAGGATTATACTCATTTTAGCATGGAGAATCAGATTTCCATTCTTTAAGAATGACTAAAAACCTCAAACTTTTTCTATCCACAGATGGTACTAATTTGAACACATCATTCCATGTTTCCTGGAGTAATCATGCAGCTTGCTTAGATTTTGTAAACATGACTGAACTGTGATGAAGCAATCAACATTCAGTGCAAGGTATTCTGTAAATTACATTTTTATTCATAAATTATTCTTGTTGGTGAAATACTTTCATCATGGTTGAAATAAACATCTGTAGATCTATATAAGTAAAACTTGTTACAGGTTTAAATGCATGTCGGTTTTTGTGACTAGTAGATTCCATTTAAAGAATGAAAATGTGTGTAAAACGTAATTATTCTCTAAACTTCTGGATATTAGTATTAGAAGTTGCCAACTTTTATGACAGGATGCTGATAGTTTTACTAACTACTCACTGACCTAGTTATGTAAACTAAGAAGAGAAAGTTTTCTTAATTCTTTATTTATGACTATATATTTTTATCTTCAAGCACAGATGTATTCTCTTTTAAGCAAAGCAGGTGTCTAAAAATTTATATTTATAAAACACATAAAAATATTAATACAATCTTTCTTAGTTTACTAAGAATATTTTTGTCTCTACTAATTTAAAATAATACACAACCCTTTTATAAACTAAAGGACCATATATATAATTTGAGCATATATAAATAAAAGTATAGTTTACTAACACCAACACGATATGAATAAATATAGAAATAGAAATTCCTGCAAAGCTGACCACAAATTAAATTTCAGCATGCTACATATAAATTTTCCATAACTTAAAATTAATTAACAGCATTTACCAGGAATTCTCATTGAGTGGTATGGGCAATATATGTCTTTTATATATCAGGTCTTTTTCATACATATATGAAAATTAATTTACCTAATAGAAGTCAACACAAATACATGATGCCAAAAGGAAAGGTTCAATGGGAAGACAAGATGTGGGAGTTACCATTTGAAAGAACAATTGAGGATTAGTAGAAATGTGAGAGAAAAGATGTTTAAGTAGATTGAATGTGACAAGAGATAAATACAAGGAAGCAAAATGCTGGTCAAGGGCTGGAAAGTATACTAGACTGGAGAAAAGAAAGACTAAGAAAAAATAAGAAAAAGGGGGGGTCATCAATGTGATATTACTAAAAGACATTGAAAGTTTGATAGATGAGTTTAGATGACTACTATAGGCAATAAAGAACACAACAGAAATTAATCAGTAAAGTATAAATTTTAAAAAGAAAAAAAGACTGAGCCTCCATACAGGTAGTTATCAGAAAAAAGTAAACTTGATAGAAACTGGTTAGATATTGAGTACAATGCATATTACAATGATGAAAAAATAATTAGGAATAAAGCTAAATAAAATGTAAAAGACTATTTGTAAAATGTGATTATTTATTGGGCATAGAGGAAATAGGAGTACAACAAATTGAATGAACCCAGGAATTCAGTTAATAGATAAAATATATGCTGTATACTTTCTAGAAGCAAGTTATCACTTGGCTCTAAGTGTTATAGCAAATAATACCAAAAAAAATCAACATTATAAATTTCTGTGGCAATAAAGACAAATTAAATGATCAAGAAAAATGTAATAATCTCTGGTGCTGAGATCAAAGATATATTGTTTCCCCCAGAACCACATAAATAGGGTGTCAGATAATTTAATGATATCCTTACATAGAAAATATCCTTACACAAAAAATAGTAAGTATATTTAACTTAGGTCTTTCTTATATCTCTTAATGTGGATGGGCATAATAATTATCAAATATGTTTTTGTAAAACTATTTCTTCAGCGGTTCTAACTATTTAATTAAGTTTCACTTCTCCCAGGCACTCTGGCTTAATCCTTGAGATAGATTTTGGAGTAGCTGGAAGAGTATTTACCAAAATATGCTACATAAACATGATTTTAGGTAATACTACAAAGCTGAGAATATGGGTTGCCACACTTTTTAGTGTGAAAAATTAAATTATCTTACCATATTTTATTTTCATGAAAGAGAACTAAGAAAGTATCTATGAAAAAGATTTCCTAAAAAATATTTAACATGTCTGTTCCAATGCATGTATACGCAGACAGTTAGGGACCCAAAAGTTTATGGACAACAGCTATAATATTTGTTTTTAAATCAAGTATTAGTGAGCATAAAACTTACTTATAAAAATATCTCAGTAAAACTTCTGAGGAAAAAGTCTTTATTTTTCTTTCTATCTTTGTTTTTTAGGATACTACAAAGAAAACAGATTATACATGTCCTGTTTGGAGGCAAAATGAGTTTGTTTTACAGAGTCATTAGTTTGACAACTCTACATAGCAAGTTATCTCATGAGGCTATCTATCAAAAAATGACAACTTTGATTTAAAATAGTTTATATGAATCAGTTCTTAGGGGAGTAATTACATTGTAGAGTTAATTGTCTATTAAGAGCATTCCTGTAACACCTGGAAACTAAATTGAACCATTAATATTGATGAGAAAATGAGAAAGACATACTGATTTGTAGGGATTCACTTGAGGATAGATATGAATAGAAAAAATGTTACTTTATATCTTATTAACATAAATAAATAGAGATGTCGGGAAGAGAAGCTAGGTTAGCAAAAGAGGTTAGGCAAAAATTTGAGAGAAATAGGTATATATATATATAAGCTTTGAAATCATGAGGGTGAAAGAACATTTAAGAGGATTATTTATAGTATCAGAACAGCAGGTGATGAAGAACTCAGTAGTTAATGGGCAGTGAAATAAAATAGGAAAAAAATCATAAAAGTGCAAAGAAGCCAATAATGTCTGTCTGGCACACACTGATACTTAAGAAGTATGTGTTTGTGTAACAAATAAATAAGTGAACAAACTAATGGTGTTATACAAAAATTTCAAGAACAAAGTGTCACCAATGTTGACTGCGATCAAATGCCACATGAAACCATTTTTCTTTTTTCAGTACTGTGGCTGTACAGAAAACCTTAATAAAAGGTCCTGGATGAAAAGTTTGGGGAAATCTCTACAAGAAAGAAGAATTTGTATTTCTCAGAGATTTGGGGGAAGAGCAGAGAGAAAAGAGTAGAGAAGAGTCAACATGAGATGAAATGAGACAAAAAAAAAAAAAAAAAAAGGAAAAACAACCAATAGAGGCAAAAGGATCAAAGGATAAAGGGAGATCAAGACCCCTGTGAAATAAAGTAGTCAATAAAAAATCTCAAAATAGTTTTAAGAAACAAATATCTACCATTTAATTTAAGGACATGTATCTGATTGCAATGTAAACCCCCTTTTCTGTGTACTTATCACAAGATAGTCAGTAAGGCTATTGTACAAAAAGTACAGTGTGACCAGAATTGTCAGACTCATGCAAAAAATAATAATTTTGCAGAAGTAGCCAAATTCGTATCAAAACATTACAGTGCCCAAACATAATAAATTTGAAGAATCTGTTCTGATGATGCCAGAATAGTTATATCAGACTAGTTCTCTTGCAGATAATAAGTATGAATTTTGGGAAAATAAAACTATTTGGGCTTGAGGTATCAGAGAATGGGGTCTAGGAAAAAGGAAACAACAGAGGGGTTAAACCCAAATTCTGTTCTAAACTTTCCTGAAATCCTTGGCTAATCTTAACTGTACACATATAAAGAATATGACAAGGGGTGCAGTGGAAAGCAACAGATGGAAAATTGAGTAGAAATTTTAGTTGTTTCCCAATGCGGGAGTAACAGAATTTGAAAATTGATAAACAGCTCAGGCCTCATTAAAATTTCAAAAGGGCCATACATTTACTTTACTCTGTATCTCAGGATTGAAGAATTTTATCTGTAAAAAAGGATAAACCCAAAACCACACATTTATAAAGTTACCATTCACTAATTTAATAACCTTTTAGCTTAAATCCACATTCTTCAAAAGAAGATAACAAAATCCAGAGTTTCTCTAAAACATCACCAACAATATCCAATATAAGTTTAAAAATTACTCTGTAGATAGAAAAATTACTAGTGACAGGGAAATGTGACCCATAATCAAGAAGAAAAAGTGTTCAATAGAAAAAGATTACAGGATAGGTAACTCAGAAGTAGGAGTTGCAGAAATTGAATTTTAAAAAGCTATTATATTTTATTTGATATTAGCAGACAGGTAAAGACAATCAAACTAATAAAGTTCAACACCAACTTGCAGGTGTACAGGCCTTGTCAATGTCTTCCTAAGGAAGGTCAGTCTTTACCTTAACTGAGCCTGCCTGTTGTCTTTTTCTTTTCTTTATTTTTTTTCAGCTACAATAACATATCTGATAACATACCTTTGGAATATCAAAGTAATTTCCTTTTTTCCATATCTCTCAAAGCACAACCATCCAACCAGAGCAGAGTCCACAAATCCCTTTATTGTTATTATCATGCTAATTGTTAACTGTTAACTATCTTATACCCACAAATGTAAAAAAATAAAATAAAATAAAAAAGTATGTGTCTATTTGTTTTATGTTTTATCTAATCCCAGAGATTTCCCCACTTTGCTCTCTTCTGTCACCCTAATCTATCACTGGTCAATTTCACATAATCCCCTTACATCTTCCCCTTTGATTCTCATGTGTAAAAGACGTGGTAAAACTGCCATTTTCCAGAGCATATTCTCAGTCCATTGTGATTTTGCTTCCTGGCAATTGTCAGTTTGTTTCAAATAAACTCATACAATTTTTTTTTAAATTTATTTGATTTAACAGAAAATACAGCCATAATTAGAAAGCAAGTGGGCAATTTCAGCAGAGAAATAGAAATAATGAAACAGAGCTAAATGAAAATTCTAGAATTTAAAAGTACAACATCCTAAATAAAAAATGTATTGGACTTGTTAAACACCAAGTTAAAAATGGGAGCATCTAGAGTCAATCAACTTGATGAGACATCAATATAACTTCAATCTGAAAAGCAACAACAAAAAAAGTGAAAAAAATTAATAAAGCTTTAAGGAATGATATCAAGAGGAATGTAATTTGAGTCCCAGAAAAATCAGATAAAAGAAGGCAAGGGAATATTTGAAAAAATGACTGAAATTTTTTCAAATTTTGGAAAAATATTAACTTACCAAAACCAAAAGCTAAATGAACTGACAGCAAAATAAACTCTACAAAATCTATACTTAGCCATATCATTGTCAAACTGCTTAAAAGTAAATATAAAGAAAAAAATCTTGGACTTCCGGCCAAGATGGAGGTGTATACAGACATGCTGCGTCTCTCTCCACAACTAAGAAGGAATACAACTACCTCAAAACTAGAAACAACCAGAAGTTCCAGAAAATCAAATTGCATGGAAGTCCAGCAAACAAAGATATAAAGAAGAAATACTCATCCAGACAGGTAGGAGGGACAGAGCCGGGGCAGAGGAGATGCTCTGTGGTGATGGCAGCAGCGGTGGCAGCAGCAGGCCAGCAGAAAGTGAAGTCACACATTTTAAAAAGTCGGAGGGACACCTGGGGGAGCATTTCCAGCTCCTCACTGGACCTCGAAGCTCATGGTCCCAGCACCGGGGAAAATCAAGCCTTATTGCTTCTGACTGTGCAGACCAGTGGGGGTTGGGGTGGAGGCAGAAACTGTCAGTCTCTCAGCAGAGTCTACTTGCTTAAAGGACCCCACAGTCCTAGAATATCCACAGACCCACCCACTCTGGGAACAACGGTGAGGACAAAAGCTAAAGAGGCACCAGCCCATACAGAAGTAGGAGAGGTGCCTGGAAAAGGGATAAGTGCTGAGTAAGTGGCATTGTTTCCTCTCAGACCCCTCCCCCACATACAGCACCACAATGTGGTAAAACAAGTCGCCCCATTCTGACGAACACCTAAGGCTCCACCCCTTACAACATAACAGATGCGACAGCACTACCTAAGACACAGAGGCAAACAAACACAGGAGCCTGTCAAGATGAGGAGATAAAGAAGTATGGCCCAAAAGAGGAAATGAATCAAAGTTCCAGTGGGAGAACTAAGCAACAAGGAGATAGCCAACCTAACAAATGAGGAGATAGACAACCTAACAGATGCAGAATTCAAAACACTGGTCATAAAGATGCTCACAGGTTTGACAGATATGCTTGAGTATGGCAAACGCATAAGAGGAAAAGTGAAGGCTATGCTAAGTGAAACGAAGAAAAATACGCACAAAACCAATGGTGAAGGGAAGGAAAATGGGGTTCAAATCAATGATTTGGAACATAAGAAAGAAACAAACGGTCAACCAGTACAGAATGAGGAAGCAAGAATTGAAAAAAATGAGGAAACTTCCCAAATATTGCGAGGGAGGTGGACATACCGGTCCGGGAAGCACGGAGGGTGCCAGGCAAGCTGGACCCAGAGGGGACCACACCAGGATGCATCATGACTGAGATGCCAAAGGTGAAAGATAAAAGACAGAGTCCTGGGGGCAGCAAGAGAGAGGCGGAGAGTTGCCTACAGGGGGTGCCTATAGGACTATCAGCTGATTTCTCAGAGGACACTTTGCAGGCAGGAAGGGACTGGTAAGCAGTATTCAATGTGATGAAAAGCAACCTGCAACCAAGATTATTCTATCCAGAAAAGCTATCATTTGGAATGGAAGGGCAGCTGAAGTGCTTCCCAGACAAGGTGAAGTTAAAGGAGTTCGTCACCAAGCCATTATTATATGAAATGTCAAAAGGACTTACTTAAGAAAAAGAAGATCAAAATTATGAACACTAAAATGACAACAACTCACAACTATCAACAACTGAATCTAAAAAATAAGAACAAAATCCAACTAAGCAAATCAGAATAGGAACAGAATCATAGGTAAGGGGATCATTTGGAGGGTTATCAGCTGGGAATGGGGAGGGGGAGAAATGGGGAAATGGTGGAGGGATTAAGAAGCATAATCAGTTGGTACAAAACAGACAGGGGGAACTTAAGAATAATATAGGAAAGGGTGAAGCCAAAGAACTTCTATGCACGATCCATGGACATGAACTAAGCAGGGTGGGATTGCTGGAGGGAAGGGGGATACTGGGCAGACGGGAGCAAAGGGAAAAAATTTGGAACTACTGTAACAACATAATAAAATATACTTTAAAAAAATCTTAAAACTGCTAGAAAAAAAATGACTTAATAACACAAAAAAACTAATGATATAAATGGCAACTGATCCCATCAGACACAATGAATACTAGAAGACAAAGGGATAATATATTTAAAGTGCAAAATGTTGGGGGTAGAGGGGTAGAGAACTATCAACCCAGAATTTTACATCCAGAGGGGAAAATTTTTTCAAGACATAAAGCAAAATAAAGCTATTTTTCAAATAACTTATATCTTAAAGAATTTTATGCAAGTGTACTGACTCTGGAAGAAAGTCTAATTCTTTAGCTGAAAGGGACATGACTCTAGATGCAGCTCAGAACTACTGGAATAAATGAAGAACACCAAAAATGGTAATTAGATACAAAAATATGTGTGCTTTTCTTCATTTGTTAAAGTGTCTACTGGCTCTGTAAGAAAAATAATACAATAAATTGTGGGGTTTACCATTACATAGATGTAAATTATTTAAAAAATAAAATTGGCAAATGTATGACAACAGCACAAAATATGGGGAAACATATGAAATTGTACTTTTGCAAGTTTATATATTTTATGGGAATCTGTACAATATTACTTTAAATCAGAATGATAAACTAAGAAATCATATTGCAATCTTGAGCAATTATTAAAAAATAAAATGAGAAATATAGATAAAAACCCAATAGAGGATTAAAACAGAAAGCTAAACTATTCAATTAACCCACAGAAGGGCAAAAAAGACAGAACAAAGGAACTAAAAAAGTGATAGGACAAGTAGAAAACAAAAGCAAACAGTAGAATTAAAATTAGCAATGACTCTAAATATAAAAGATTAAATGCTTCATTTAGAAGGTGAGATTAGCTGACAAGATAAAAATGAAAGACCCAACTAATGCTGTCCACAAGAGACATACTTTGCTCTCAGACTCAGTTTAAACATGACATAATAATTTAAAAGAAAGAATAAAAAAGATATAAAATGCAAACAGTAAACTGAGGAGTGTGTGTCTATATTAATATCAGAAAAAAAGAATCTTTAAGATAAGGAATGTTGCCAAAGATAAAACAGACAATTTGTAATGATTAAAGGGTAAGTTATGAGGTTACAACATCAAAAATATGTATGTGTTTAATAAAAAAAGACTTTTAAATACATGAACCAACTGCTGGCCAAACTGAAAGAAGAAATAGACAAATCCACAATCATTGTTGAATATTTTAACATTCTCTTCTCAATAATTGATAGAATAATTAGGCTACAATGTGATGAGGTTACAAATCTGCAAAGCATCCCAACAACATGGAACTAATAAAAAGAACATTATGGCCAACAACTGAAGAGTATATATTATTTCCAAGTATGCATGAAAGAACATTCAGTAAGGTTAATGATATGTGAAGCCACATAAAATGACAACAATTTTTTAAAAATTAAGTCTTACATATATATGTCCTCTGAAAATAATGGCAACTAATTAAATTGGTAACTAGAAAAGTCCCAATATTTAGAAATTAAACATATTTTTAAATAACTATAGCTCAAACAAGAAATTGCAAAGGAAATTAGAAAATATTTTTATCTGAAAGCAAAAAATCAAAATTTGTGATATATCATTATTAGAAAGATTTATAGGTATACATAATTATATTTGAAAAGAATGGTTAAAAATAATTATGATAAGTGAAATGAACCAGACATAGAAAGATGCATGCATAATCTCACATGTCTAATCTTAAAAAGTGGAACACATAGCAACAGAGTAGAACAGTGGTTGCCAGGAATTGGGGATGGGAAAATAGTGGGATGTTAGTTAATGGGTACAAACGTTCAGTTATATGAATAAGTTCTGGATAGCTAATACACAGCATGGTGACTATGTTAATAATGATGTATTATATACTTGAAATTTGCTAAGAAGTCGTTCTTAAATGTTCTCACCACACAAAAAGGTAAATATCTGAGATGATGGGCAGGTTAATTAGCTTGACTGAGGGAATCATTTCACAATATATACCTATATCAAAACATCACTTGTACATCTTAAATGTACACAGTGTTTACTTGTCAATTATACCTCAATAAAACTGAGAAAGACAGAAATCAAAGACAAAAATAGCCTAAGGAGACAGAAAAAGGAAAGCTTATTAAAACCAAAATATTTAGAAGAAAGGAAATAATAAAGATCAGGAGTCAATGAAATGGAAAACAGATGAACAATAGAGAACATTAACAACTTCAAAAGTTGGTTCTTTAGAAAAATTAATAAAATTCATAACACTTACACAGCCATGTATAAAATGATAATGCATCTGATGAAGTTTGGTCTGTCCTGGGAATATAAATTTCATTTAACATTCAAAAATAAATTGTGTAAGTTACCATAGTAACAGAATAAAAGAAAAAAGTATATGATCACAGGCATCTACAGAAATCCTACAGCTAACATCATATAAAATGGTGAAGGACTGATACTTCTCAAGATCGGGAACAATGCAAAGATGTCTGCTTTTACTGCACGTATTTAATTTAGTATCAGAGAGCCTAGCCAATGAAATTAGATAAGGACAAAAAGTAATAGAGTTTAGAAAGACAGAGATAAAATTACTTTAATTGCAGGTGAAATATTTTTAATGTAGCAAATTCTAAAGAATAATTTTTTAAAAATTCCTTTTAGGACTAATAAGTAAATTTAGCAGTTATAGGATATAATGTCAATATACAAAACTCAATTGTATTTCTATATTCTAGATCAAACAACTGGTAACTAAAATTAAAATTATTCCTTTCAGAAGAACATTAAAAAATTAAACTTCTAGGTATAATTTTAACAAAACACATGAAAAACTCATTTGCTGAAAATTATAAACCACTGATGAAGAAAATCTGAGTTTAAAAATGGAGTAACCTACCATGCTTACATATCAGATAAGCTATTGTTAAGATATCAATTCTCCCCAAATGCATGTATAGATTCAATACAATCCCAATGAAAATGTCACAGTTTTTTTTTTGAAAGGTGATTCAAATCATAAAATTTATATTGAAATGCAGAGTACCAAAATAGCCAAAATAATCTTGAAAACTAACACATTTTTAGAACTTACACTGCCTGATTTTAAAAAAATTTTATAAAGCTATAGTGATCAACAAGCATGGTACTGTCATAAAAGTAGGCAAATAAATCAATGGAATAGAATAGATTCCAGAAACAGATTCAAGTGCATAGTATCAACTGATTTTTGACAAAGCTACCTAGGTAATTCAATAAAAAAAAGGAAAGTCTTTAAACAAATAGTTCTGGAAAAATTGAATACATTTGAAAAAAACTTTAAATCATACCTCATACTACATACATACAAAAAATAGAAATGAATCATGGATATAAAAGTAAAAGCTAAAACTATAAATTTCTAGACTAAAACACAGGAAAACATCTTTATGATTTTGAAGTAGACAATATTTCTTAGATAGGACACAAAATGTACTAATGTAAAATTAAAAGTGCTAATTTGGATTTCTGCAAAATTAAATCATGTGCTCATCCAAAGTTACATTATGGAAATAGAAAGTCAAGTTATTGACTAAGATAATATTTGTTATACATATATCTAATAAAGTACTTGAATCCCAAATGCATAAAAAACCTATAACTCAATACTAAAAAGAAAAACAACTCAATAAAAAATAAAAAGATCTAAGATATGAACAGACACTTCCCAAAGGAAGATAAAATAACCCTCACTTTCCACATTCCACATGGTTGAACTTCTATTTAAGGTCTAATTAAATAACACCTGTCTGTCCAAAACAAAGGTTAAAATTTGTTACCCCTGTATATTAACTATAAGTATTTGCATAAAATGAACTTCACTACTATCTCTTTTTCCACAAAATTGCTACCTAAGTAACAGATGTACATTATAATTTGTGACCAATCATGTCATTTCTTTTAAAGCCTATCATTGTTTGGTTACTGTGCACATGTAATTTAGTTCATACACATTCAGCAAAGTGTATATAGTTATGTTGCCTCCTTGTCCCCTATGTGCATATGTCACATATGCAAATGCATGTGACATATTGAACAACAAAGATGGCAACACTACATGCTGGAAGTGAAATTTGAATCAAACATAAGTGGAGTTTTAGAACAAATAACTAATCACGGGAATTTCAACATTGCTGCCATTTAAGAAACTTTAGATGTGCATCCAGAGGAAGTTAGTAAAAATAAACTTTATAGACATAAGAAAAGTGGTTGTGATGAAAAAGATGATGTCCTAGAAGAAGTAACGCCAATAAAAAACTTCACATTAACAGAACTCTTAGAGAACATTATGAAGTAATAATGTTGTATTTCATAACATTGAAAGTGCAAAGGATAAAATGTTGTAAGCTAATTCAAACTTTACAGGGCGTATAAAAATTTGCCAAGTCATAGAAAAGATGCTCTCTCTGTATTGTAACCTAAATGATATGAGTAATAAGGCAATCACTTCTGATAAGTTTTGTTACAAAAAAATCAAACACTTTAATTATTGATATTTGTAATATTTTAAATTATAGTGTAGTAAATATTCACTTTATTAATTTTCATTTCTATATATGTATAACTGATAGTAAAAACATTTTAATGTATTGACAAAACACTTTGAAGATCATTGAATAATCATAAATTTCCCCATTGATTATGAAGATTGCTTTGCACAGGTTCAGCTTTACAGTGTATGGTCCCACACTATCATGTAAGGCAAAAACTGCCTATGTATGGTCAATAACCATGTTAAAGAATTTAATATCATTAATCATCACTGAAATAAAAATTAAACCTACAACAAGATTGAAATTCTTTTACATCAACTAAAATGCCTAAAATTAAAAATAACACGAAATTCTGCTGATAACTGAGAAGCAATTAGGAGTCTCATACATTGCTATTGGATATGCATTTTACACTGCACAACCACTTTAGAAAACTGTCAGTTTCTTCAACAGTTTAAGATGCATCTAGACTATGTCCCAGCAATTACACACACACACACACACACACACACAAGATTTATACAAAATACCTATAGCAGTTTTATTCATGACATTTATTATGGAACAATAAAAAGAAAACAGACACAAATAATAGAATATTCATATGATGGAAAATGACAACAATAAAAAAGAATGAATTACTGAAACCCTCAACAACATGAATTTCACAATTATGTTGAAAGAAATAGACCAGACATAAAAGAATACATGTAACTCAAGAAAAACTGATCCTAATCTATGTTGATTGAAACCAGGACAGTGGTTGCCTTGGAGACTGAATATCCAAGGGAACATCGTGTGGAAGATGGAAATGGTCTACGTGTTGTTGGGCAGTGGTTAGGTGTATGCATTTGTACAAACTCACCGATTTGTACACTTAAGTTCCGTGTATTTCACTGCACAAGAATAATTTCTCATAAGTAAAAGATAGTTAAAAATCATAACACATAAAAAGCTGGCCTATAAAAATATAGCAATATTCAAAATAAGTAATATATTATATGTATGTAGAATTTTAAAATACTACACAGTAATACTTTCTAGCTAATGGTAAAAAACAATCATGAGATTTTTTGTATTTCTCATATATTCATACTAGAAATGAAGACTTACAGGTTAGTCCAAGTATGTCAACTACTTTCAACTACCTTTCGGTAATTGTTTAACCTGCAGGTGAAGTTAGTACTTCTGAGAATAGCATCCTACCCAGCTTTTAGGGAGCATGTATTTTGGAATTAACTATTTCTCTGTAATAACATCTTAAATTAAAATTTTCAAGTCTAAACTTAAAAATGTTAGAACTTTCACACATAACAAATAGTAATGTAGTTGCATTTTTAAAATTACAAACAAAATGGTTTTAAAAATGTATTAATATAGGCTAATTTGATTAGTAACAGACTTTAGAAAATTGGGCTACTGATTTCTAATATATCCTTTAATTGGCATAGATTTCATTCTTATGTTCTATACTGAATAATGTTTATTATTTTTCCAACATTGCAACTTGTTTTAAAGTAATATTTTTCATAATAAGGTACACAGGCACAGAATAAATAACTGTTTTCAAGGTTGCAGTTAATAAATAGTTTGTGAAAATTCAAGTTACAATAATGATATTAAGGTACTAAGAAATGTTACTTCTTTATTTGAATTTTGGAAGTGTTTAATTGCATGGTGTCTACTATTTATGCATGTATATTTATAAAATAGTTCCTTCACCAAAATCTTTTTTTGTATATCATGAAACTTACAATATTTGAAATCCACTGCTTTAAGGTTAACAATAATGTGTACAACCTTTTAGTCAAATCCTTTCTTTATATTTATATTGCATTGATTTTTAAACTGCGTTAAATCAATGTAATATTATTAATAAAATTTTGCTATCACTAAAATTCATTTATTCTACATTCATTGGAGAGTTTTTAATACCATTAGTAAACATTTTCTCTTGAAGTTTATAATCTCATAGACACAACAGTCAATTCCTGAAGCTGGCAAGTAATATTATTACAAGAAAGAAAGAATGAATTAAGAAAGAGAGAGAAAGAGAACAAAAAAAAAGAAAGAAAGAAAGAGGAAGGAAGAAAGAGAAAAGGGTTTTGCATCCACACATGCTTAATTTACTTAAAAAGGGAAGTAACAGAGAATACAAAAAATGGGGTGAAATAGAGGAGGAGGTTGATATGTAAGGGCTGTTATGAAAAGTATCAGCTACAGCTGCATACGACAGGAATGGAAAGTAGGGTAATAAGATATGCCCCAATTCCTAAATAAGTTAATAAAAACGCTGCTTGAAGAACAGCTGGCTGGAGCTGGCGCTGGGATGAAGAAAAGAGTCGATGCCTGGAGCCCACTTAATGAAAGGTATTAGAGCATCAGAGGGGTCGAGAAGAATTATGCAGAGTAACTCAAATTCATTTTTTTAACAAAAGGAATTATATTTAAAAGAACTTTTAAATGTATAATTTGAAAGTTGATACCTAAGAAAATTTCATAATAGCACACATTACACCTTTGGAACTGATCCAGGACAGAAAACGTGAGATCTATTTAATACCTTTAAAAACTTCCCAGAATGTATTTTGCTTCAGTATTTTACAGATCTTATCATGTTAACTAATAGTATTTTAATATTATCAGTTAAGCACATATTTGATAACAGAAATTTAGTTTTTCTGAATTCTAAATCCAGATTTGGTTAAAAGTATATATATGCTTATATCATAAATATATCTGCACAAATTAACAAGGAATTTGGATAATGGACCTGAATTTCCCACACTTAATGATTCTATTTAGATTTTGTAAAATAATGGAAGAAAACTATTATAATTCCAATGAACACAACCGATTTGTTGGATTTCTATGGTAATGGAGGCATCATAATATAGCAGGAAGAGTTCTAAATTAGTAAGAGTTATGTTAATAATTAGTTATATTACACTTAGCGGACACCTAACCTCTTTGCTTCATTTTTCATGTATGTAAAATTAACGACAATGACATTGTCACTGAGATCCACTGAAGATCTAAAATTACATAATTCTAAATTTTAAAAGCACAAGAAGTAAACTTGTTCCATAATATTCTTTCCACTAGTCCCTCATTAACGCATTAATGATGTGATATTAAATATATGGATTAAACGATTCCACACACAGACAGTCCATGACTGGACTTCTTTGAAAAAGAAGTAGATGTATTCTCCCTATTCCTCCCATGAAGTACAACTCAAACTGTGGACATTAACTATGAAACAAATACAAGAAGACTCTGAATGGTGATAAGAAGAAGGCAGATCAACAAAGGAACCTGAAATCTGAGAAACAACACAACGATGAATTCCCTGAGCTTTCCTTTGGAATCATACACCCCAGAAACCAGCAATCTGAAAATGCCAACCAGCTCAGCCCCCAAAAGCCCCAACAAAAGCCTCTCTTTCCAGCAAAAACAGCAACAACAAAATAAGAAATCAGTAAAGCCTAGCAAGATAGAACACTTTTTAGCCAATAACAGCTCTTCCCCAGTGCCATAGAGAAAAACTGATCCCATGACAACTAAGGTCAAGTGGGGAACCTAGTCTTCTGCCCTCACTAGGAAGTAATGAAGCACCCCTACAACCCTTGACAGGGTGAGGTCAGAGAAGACAAAATGGCGAGCCAGGACTTCCAGCCTTTCTAGCTGTAACGAGGCCTCTCCGTCATATCAATGGAGAACAGCAGAGCAGTAATGAGGCCAGAGCCAGAAGGTTCCCTGAGTGGTGGTGTACTGGGCAGCCCTTGTTCCCATGCTGAGTAGAGAACTTCGATTTCTACCTCCAGAGGGCAGTAACAGAGAGGTGACCTCCCTTTACCTACCAGAAGAGTATCAAAGGAACCCATTACAAATTTAATGACCTTAACAGTTACAGGGCTAGTCAAAGTACCCATTTTATATTAGGTAAGCGGTGGTAGTTCTGCTTTCTGAAGAATGAGTTCGTTTCATCTAAGCTATATTTAAAATTTATGTATGTAAAGTTGTTTTATTCCCTTATTATTCTCTTGGTGTTTGCAGTGTCTGTAGAGGTTTCATTCCCAAATATTGGTAATTTATGTCTTTTCTCTTTTATTATTTGCCAGGCTTGCTAGAGGTTTGTCAATTTCACCTTTTCAAGAACCAGATCTTTGTTTCACTGATTTTTCCTACTGCTTTTCTGTTTTCAATTTAATTGATTTCTGTTCTTTTTATTATTTTCAGCATGTTTTGGTCTTATCTTCCTTTTATTTTTCTAAATTCTAGTGGAGGAGTGGGGAAAAATTATTGATCTGGGGTATTTCTTCTTTTCTAATGTATGCATTGAGTGCTATAAATTTCCCTCTATTACATTAATGATATTCCACATATTTTGATATACTCTATTTTCATTTAATATCAATTTAATACAGTTTAGTTTACTATGTTTCTTTATTTCTCTTGAGACTTCCTTTTTTAAAAATCCTCACCCAAGGATATGTTTATTGATTAGAGAGAGAGAGAGAGAGAGAGAGAGAGAAACATCAATTGGTTACCTCCTGTATGCACTCTGACTGGAGAATTGAACCCACAGCCTTTTGGAGCATGGGATGACACTACAACCAACTGAGTCACCTGGCCAAGGCAAGACTTACTTTCTGACAAATAGATTATTTAGAAGTATCACTTTTTGAAACTGGTTTGATATCACTTTTAAGCTCCAATTTTGTATCCTGAGAGCACTTAAACGTAATTTTAAAACTCCACAAAAAGATATTTAGGCACAGATCATGTCCTGGGCAACTCTGTCAAAAGTTTAAGGAAGAATAAATTAACACCAATCATACAATCTCTTCCAGAAATTAATAGATTCATATTATGAAGCTAGTTTTACTCTGATACCAAAACTAGACAAAGACAGAACCACAGACTAATATACTTCATGAATATAGGTGTAAAAATACTTAACAAAATATTAGCAAAGAGAAATCAGTAATATATAAAAAGAAGTACGTCACAATCAACTGTGGTTGATTGCAGAGACCAAAGTCTTGTTTAATAGTATAAAATAAGTCAGTGTAATTCACCTTATTAACAGTTTAAAAAGAAAATCACATGAGCACGTCAATTAGTATAAAAAGGGATTTACATAACATAGGAGGAAAAATAAAACCTTATAAGATTCATATAAGGTAAGTACTATTATTTCTATTTGAGGGAGAGTACATGGGAAAACTAAAGTTGAGAGAGTTGAAAAACCTGGTTGGTGGAGAATCTCTGCCTCACAGCCTTGTGTGTAACTGCCAAGATCTACCAATTACTAATTTGTTTTAATTGGGAAACCATAGAAACTTGCTATCAAAAAAATCCAGCAATACAAAACTATAAAATCCTAATTTCTCTCAAATACTCTTCTCAGTAGTAACCACAGTGTTTAAAGTACCTCTTATTATTTTTTTCCATTTTATTTTCAATAACAGTTTACATTCAATATTATTTTCTTTTCTGTTCAGGTGTACAGCACAGTAACAATCATGTGCTTTACAAAGTGTTCCCCCTGATATTTCACGTACCCACCTAGCACCATACATAGGTATTACAATATTATTAACTATATTCCCTATGCTGTACTTTACATTCTTGTGACTATTTTTATATAACACTCTTGAAATGACAAAATTATGGAAGATAGAGAACAAATTAGTGGTTGTATGAGGGTTAAGATAAGGGGAGATGCAAGGAGAATGGGCGTGAATTGTGCGTGGCCATAAAAAGGCAACACGAGGAATTATTTTCATGAGACTGTTCTCTATTTTGATTGCATCTATATAAACATTGTGTTTATGAAATTGTACTATAGCTTACAAGAGATTACCATTGGAAGAAACTGAATAAAAAGAATACAGAATTTCTTTGAATTATTCCTTATAACTGCATGTCAGTTTACAACTATCCCAAAATAAAATGTTTAGTTTAAAAAGTACCCCAGAGATCATGCCCTTCTTAGATATGTTACCATGTAGTTGTCTAAAACTAATTTTATGGCTGAAAGTTTCTACTTAAGGCACCCAAAGTATGCACGTGGTGCCTATCACTCTTCTAGGCCTGTTTATTGATTGATTGATTGATTGATTGATTGATAGTTTCATAATATATTTATTGAGCATCATTATATACCAGACACATTTCTAGGTACTGGAAATAAGTGTGAACTACACAAAGAAAAATCCCTATCTAAGAGTGTGTACGTGGTGAGTATTGTGGTAAGTACAGATCTGTAAACAATGACACATATATGGAAAAGTAGAGCAGGAAAAAGGGACAGGAAATTCCAGCTGGAAGGAAGTTCAATCATATGTAAGTCAGATCCTCTTGGAAGAGATAGCATTTGGGGATAAATTTCAAAAGCAAAATGAGGATATATATATATATATATATATATATATATATATATATATATATAGCCAGGGAAGAGAATGCTGAGTTGAAAGGAAACTTGTGGGTCATTGAGATGACTGTGGAATTTATTCTTCTGTCACTTTTACTGAGAGGCTCAGTAAAAATGCAATGAACAAACCCTTCTCCTTCTAAAGAGATTACTACAGTGTTTTAGGAAAATGGCCAAGAAAGAATCACTAATTTTAGAGTTATTTATGTTGTTTCTTACTCTAAATTTAGCAGAATTCCAATTTTCCATAATATTATGTTCAAACTTCTGCTGCAGTTACATAAAACTAAGAGTAGAGAAACGCCCACTTAGTTATTCAACCTCCCATCCTACACTCTTTCCAATATAATACACACTGCTCTAGTTAGACTTTCATCTCAGCCTGACCCTGTGTATTACATTCCTTTATTCCAGTGTTCTCTCTTGCTGTATCTTGGGATTCCTATCTACTACCCTCTATTAATCTCACTATTTTCATAAATAGGGATGGTGCCACAGGGTGGTTTACTATAAGTGTATTAGCATACCCATAATCTCCATATCTCTCTAACCCCCACCATCTAAAAGTGCTCAAACAAAAAATAAGAATGTTCTTTGACGGCATAATTGACATTTTCTCATAGCATATTGAAGAACAACAAAAAGAAGATTTAGAATACATGGCTATTTTATTATATCAGACAATCTAAACATAGTTCCTTGCCTATTAAATTCAAGATTCAAGACCATATCATTATCTTCCAATTAGGTTACTGAGTCTGTTTCACCTATAAAGCAATTCTGAAGCTACCAAAAGGCAACATCCAATTCTTATTTCATGTAATTATGGTCTTCAATAAAATCTATTTCTCCTAAATTCCTATTTGATTCAAACTCTAATCTACACAACTAACATATTTAATAGGTTTTTATTTCATTGTTTATATTTATTGAATATATCTTTACAGTAATGGTGGAGTTATTTGGTCATGCACAGCAGATATAAACAATGCCATTCAGGACTCAAACTTGGGACTTGAACCCCAAACATAGAGCCTGCCCACAGTAAGCATGAAGTAAGTATATAGTGACAAATGTTCACCACACTATAAGCATAAAAGATACTTCTCATCTGATGTTCATTCTCAAGAAAACTATTATATTTAAAAATTAAGTTGGTTTGCTGGGATCTGGGTGAAAAGGTCGAAGGGATTAAGCAAAGGAAAAAATAACCTTATAGACACAGACAACAGTATGATGATTAGCAGAGGGAAAGGGGTGGGAGAGTTAGCAGACAGTAAAGGGGGGATGAATAGTGATGGAAGGAGACTTGACTTGGGGTGGTGAGCACACAGTGCAGTGTACAGATGATACCTTATGGAATAGTACACATGAAACCTACGTAACTTTATTAACCAATGTCACCCCAATAAAGTCCATTAAAAATTCATTTCATTAAAAGAAAGTCTGTATGAACGATACTTTGTAGAACACCTGAATTTCAACTAGAGTAGTAGTCCTAATAGCTATTTCTCTCTGATCTGTGACAGGCAATTCTCTTGGCTTTTGTGCTTCCAGCAATTACTGACTGGTGAGTAGAATGTGTCAATTCACTGGCTCAAGAACAAATAGGATCATTCAAGTCTCCTGCATGTTTGACTTCTCATCTCAACTGAGAAGATGGGTAAGGAAAGCAATGTCAGGGGAGGCAGACAAAGGAAAAAGTCACCTTCTAAATTAGTGCAATAATTTGCAACCCTGAGAAAAATGCTTTTACCATGTACACTCAATCTATTAAATGGTACTTAAGAATGGTATGAATTCTTATAAATGACATAATTGTTTTTGAAGCTGGTAAATGGAGATCAGATTTAGTCATTATCACTGTTTGCCCAGTAATCTCTGCACTGCTCAGAGAGGTTCACAGAATAGGGATCCAAATAAAGCACATAACAAATACACTTTTTTTAGGATAACAAAAGGCTTTATTAGCTTTTTCATTTTTTAAAAAAATAATGTACCATTAATATATTATAAATGCAAGCTCAGTGGAGTTCCATTGGGTCCCTACAGGTACCTGATATCTCCTATTTGACAAAAAGCTAGTAAAGAAATTAATACTGAAAAGAATACTCCTAAAAACTAAACTGTATATTTCACTTTCCCTCAATTAAATTTTGGGCATTTGAAGGATATAGCTTATATTTCTCTTTTGATTCTAAACTACTGAACTTGGAAGAGCTTTGAATAAATCAAAACTTGAAAGTTATCTTCCAGGAAAAAAAAAAAGTTTTTAAAACTCAGTATTAGATCACAGCATTTACTAAGATTTGAAAATAATGTGGATCAATTCATGCATTTTGAACTACTTTGAGATTCTAAAAGTTAAATCTTACAGACATATGAACTTGCTATAATATTTTTATTGGTACATATGATATATTTTGATACAAAATGCTGTTGAAAGTACCAAGTTTGGGGGCCTTCATCTATATTTTCCCTATTCCAACATGTTTGACTGTGATAATGGAACCAGTTTAGATACAGAACACTAATCTCCTCATAAATTCAATCATCTGATGCATGTTTAACTGTGCCCAGATATAACCAAGCTTACACTAAGAAAAATATCCAATAATCCCTGGAAGGAATGTTAAGGTCAGACACTAGGCAGTGAGAAAGTAAGTCAAATTTGATTTCACTTTATGTCAAAATAAGCACAGAGTCAGTGTGACTCAGAGCTGACTATACACTGTGACTAATCTTAGAACACCATAAATTACAAGTTTGCAACAGCTAAAAAACTGTTTCCATTCTGAACAGAGTCTCCAGTTCTTACATCTCACCAACAAACAATTCATGTGAATCCAAATGAAAGCAACTCATTTCCCTAATAAGTATTTTAATCATAAATATAATTGCAAACTAGACCCAAAACTTAAAGATGAAAAAAATACTAAAATACTTTTGAAGCAGCAATTAATACTCATGTTTCATATGAATGACTCTCCTTAATTAAAAAACAAGCATTTATATTTGCCTGGGAGAAAATATAATTTTGCCTCATGGTTATTTGAAGATAATATATTGCAATGGAGTAAAACCTTTGTGAAAAATTCTGCATTTCATTAAAAAAAAACTCATTTCTTTCTTTTATAAACATTTGAGTGCTTTATAATGCCCGAGACTCTCTGCTAGGAGCTGTGAGTAAACAGAGGCAAGTAAGACACAGTCCCCACAGGCAAAGGGCTTACAGTGAAGATCTGTGAGTCCTTATTTCCAACTTCTGATTCCATAGGCCTGGAGTAGGTCCTAGAGAAGCACATTCTGATGCAGAGGGTCAGAAGTCCAAATTCTGAGAACAATTTGTCTTTAATAATAAGAGATGACATAGTACATTGTACAATATGTCTACTATCTGGCAAATTAATTGATTTAGAATTCCTACAACCTCCGTTCATGGGTCTTTTAATCCTGAGTTAAGATCCAATTCAAATCTTTAATTAAAGGATTTTTTTAAAAAAACCTGAACCTTAAGTTCAGGTGTCTCTACATCAAGGGCATATTGTACTTGGATTACGTAACTTAGTTCTACCAATTGAACTTCTGTTTCATTCCTGTGGCTAAGCAGTCGCCTTGAGTTCCAGTGGACTCAGTAATAACAACTCATCCACTTTGTTTTCAGAGCCCTGAAACTCTCATGATAGATGAGTTTCAAATTATTGTCCTATCTTTTTTTCCCTCGGCTTTCTAAAACTCAGCTCCTGTCCAATGATCAAGACCACTTTACCTGGTGTTAGACCACCCTGATGCAGACCACCTGCCTGGATTTGAACACAATTTCTTCTGCCAGACTGCGAACAGCGATGATTGGCTGCCCACCCACTGGGGAAACACCTGTCAGCCCTTTCTGGACTTCTCTGACACTGCCCTTGCTGCTACATGTCACCTGCCATCCAAGTTCCTGGCTAATCTATTCCAGTACTTCCCCAAATGTACAGAGCATCAGAGCACCTGGAGAGATGCTTAAAAGTACAGATTCTTGGGCTTTAATTTTTGAGGCTATGATTCAGTGAGTTTGGGGTGAAGTCCAGGAATCTATATACTTAAAGTTTTACATATCATTGAAGACTTTAAAAAAAAAATACATTTAACCTGGGCTTTTAAGAGTCAATTCAATTTTGTGTGACATACACAGGGAGAAGGACCATACAGCTATAAGAAGCAATGCAATCTGATGGGGAAAAAATGTTGAGTATGTTTTAAAAAGAGAATCTAAACAACAATTACTTCATAGCAGTACTTTATAAATGTTTTGGAATGAAATACATGAAATTTAATGTGCTGAGCAAATGACGTTTGGCTAGAGGCATCAGCTATAATGAAGAGATTTGGCAGAGGGACATAAGGACGGGAAGCTAGACAGAAGCCAGATTCTAACTGGTGATGAATTCTGTGATGTATTTTGGAGACAATGAGAATGAGTAAAACACTGGGAGTGTTCTGGGCCTTTCATTATCATCTCTGTGCTTCAGATACCCAAATCTGATACATCTAATTCTTATCCTTCAGATAATAAACTTAACTGTCAACACAGAAATGCTCTAAATTATATACTGGAGCCAATTTAGTCAAAGTAGGTGGGTAGTCTGGATGAGTATAGGTGATAAGGACATTTTCAGGTATCGTTACAAGCAGCAACAGAGTCTGTTATAAAATGGGGATGGTCAAGTTGGAGAAGGGAAGAACTGCAGAGCCATACCACAACCTGTGATAAGATCTAATTATACATAGGAGAGATATGAGAAAAAAAAATCACATAAATAAATGAGGTGTGGTATCCAGCTGATTATAAAGAACAAGTATAGAAAAGTAAGAAAGAGAAGGAGAATTCATATTTATGCAACTTGAGTATCATTTTGAGTATGTTTGGGGTTGATATACCAACTTGGTCCTCACTTGAAATGCTCTAAGTGTGGTGTGTGTGTGTGTTTGTGTGTGTGTGAGAGAGAGAGAGAGGAGAGAGGAGTGCATGTATGTACAAGAGAGGGGAAAATGAATGAAATGCAGAAGGAAGTAGATTAAATTGATGAAGTAATCTTCTGGAAGAGACCTGAGATTGAAACAAAACTGAGCAGCGAGATTCCTGAACAGAGGAAGGCAATGTCATCACTGAGAGAGAATATCTGGAGAGTATAAACAAAGATAGGGGTAAAATTTGAAAGAGGGCAAATCAATATCCTTGATATTATTAATAAAATCAATGATAACATCAAATATGGATAAAAGTAGGAATAAACTATGATCAGACAAAGAGCAGAATTTTCCTACAGAAAACTGATGGAGTGTGAACAAGGGATGTATAGAAGATTGTGGAACAGCTGGGAGACTTGGAGAAGGGAATGGAGAGCTGAACAAGGTAGAACAATTTCAGTTTTTTTCCTAGCACTATTTGTCAGCCAGGAGGATCTGGTGAAAACAAACAGAAGGGTCCTCTTAGAGTTGGGAATCTCTTGGAAGATGACTCACAATTACATGGTTTGAGATCTGAGGATCGAGAGAGGTGTGTTGCTGAAAGGCGTCCATTCCAGCGGAACAGAGAATACTGAGGTCTGAAGAGACCTTGCCCTGGAAGCCTGAGAAGGAAAGAATGCTGATCGGGATGCAGAAATCGGGGAGAAGGCACCCGTGTCCGGAAGTTCTGCGGTTTATCGACAAAAGGGTAGAAAAGTGAAGTAAAACTGTGAGATGCTGATTGCATTAAAAAAGGAGGTAGGGAAGGGCTAAAAGATGGTTCTAAGATGGGAGATCTGGATGCCCCCGAGGTGACTAATTATTCCAATACCCACAGTCTCCAACAGGGAGGACCTCCAGGTAAGCGATGTTACCAGGAAGGAATCAGGTTTTCATTTATTTGAGCGGTTTGACGTTGGAGACCGTGGAGGATGAAGGAGATAATGACACAGAACGGACCACTGTTAGGGAGCATGAGAGTGCTCTTCGTAGAGCGGGGCTTAGTGACTTGGATAGTTTTATTCAAGTGATATAAAAGACAAAGCCTGGCATATCGAGAAGGAAATACATGGAAGTGAGTCTGACCGTGCAGCCAAGGAATTCAGAGAAGCATCGAAAATTCCATAAAATCAATTAAGAAAAAGAGAAGGAACGCCGAAAGTTTACATGTTCATTCCCTATTTTAAATGATGATAGATCATAATTCAGTAAGTTTGGAGCCTGGATTGCAAAAAACAGATATTTGTGGAAACACCATAAAGCAGATTTTCTCTCTTTTTTCCCCCTTTCAAACTCCCAGCGTTGTAAAGAGAGGTCAGTGTACAACACACGTGGTACTCTGTTAACACATAGGATTAAAAAAGTATGTTTTACATATTTAAATATCTCTTTCATATCTTTAGATAAATATGCTATAAAGATTGCAAGAGACACTGACAAATGTTGGACACAACCCAGAGTTTCAGATTAGTTATCTCTTTCAAGTAAATTACCTCTTTCAGATTAGTTACCTGTTTCCGGTAGAGTGCTGACATTGCATGTACTTTCATCGCCTTCACCAGCTGAGGTTGAAGCTCTTATTTTAAAGACATATGAGGTATTGGCAAGAAGTTTCATGAAAGTATGCATGTGATCTTGGGGAGAAACTTGAGTGGAATTTCTTTCAACTGTTATCAGATAACGTGTAATTATTCCATTTGCCTTTTTGGGTGGATCCCACTTCACTAATACAGACTGCCAGCTAGTTGCCACACACTGTACGTTCTCTACAACATCTGGAACTTAAGAGATAAATGCCTAAAGTTAAAAGTTATACATGTGTGGTAGATGAATTATTTAATTATGTGATTGCTAGAAAAAAATCATGTTTAGTAGTAGACACACAGAATAAAAATTTAACATTTCAACAGTTCAATTTGTGCTCAAAAACTTCTTTAAAAAGGCTGAATTAAATGGAAGATGGCCCACTTTTTTGCTATCATATTCATCCTTACAATACTAAACCATTCACTTAGTATTTTCTTACACGAAAGCAGCAATCACAACCTTAAATCCTCTGAAGCAACTGTATGGCTTCAAGTTTAGGCAGCAATTGAAACCTACTCTCATTATCTCTTATTCAGAAAAGAGAAGGATTAGCAACACATTATTGTGGAAACCTTTCGTGCAAAACCAAGATGTAGGTGCCTCCCTGATATGGCATATCTGGGTCTAATAGTACTAGCAAACATATAATCAGTTTAGGGGGGTTGCTTTTACATATACTTAGATGGAAGAATCATGAAGACCTGATTCCTTAGTACCTTTTTAAAAAGATTTGGAGGAAAGATTTAAATCAGTCCCAGTTTTTAATTCAGTCTCAGTTTTTCCTAGAACTTCCCTAAATTCACTTGGAGGTGACCCAGTCTCTCAGAGGTACACTGTATCTGGTAGGCCTGGTTAAAGAGCAATAATTACCCCAACCCCCAAAAGTGATTGCAGACTGGAGAGACTGGTTACTTCCCATGGAAATGTCAAAGTATCTAATGGACACTAATGTTGGCATAGCTATTTCTGTTACAGTAAAAAGAGGATGCTGCAAAGAAAACTATCATATAGTCAATTCGTGGATGGCAAACAAATAGTGGAAGGACCCAATATGTAATACATATACTAATTGAAAGAATACTCGAGTATATTTTGGCTTGTCTACAGTTATCTCCCCTGGCCTAAATTTACATCTTTACAAATGCTTCCTCCTTTGGAAGATAAAGGCATCAGAACTAAAAGAGAATAGTATAGGATGAGCAGAATTTTAAATTAAAGAAAAAAACAATTTCACAACTGATCCAGGGCCCTGGCAATTAAATATCATTAATTATTTGCTTCCTTATTTTCAAAAACATACAGCAATATTTTCATAAATAAGTTAACAAGAGACAGTTGACAACTTGCTTAAGGTTAGTTTACAAAACTGAATTTTGTGAATATCGATTTCACCGATTCTGGGAAGCTAAAAACAATGAACTAATCAGATGATATGCTAACACTTAAAATTGAAAATTTTCTTTTATTTAACCATTCAGAAATTAAAATCTCTGGTCCTTGGAATTAAGTAATTTTCACAGCTATCTAGAGCCTACTTTGTTCCTCAGTTCAAAAAGAAAAAGAAATGTGTGAATACATACATATGAATGCACATATTTGATAATAGATGAAACCTAGCATAGCTTTAAAGCATTGAAATTCAACTTCCCTTTGAGGGAACGACTAAGTAATACTTCATCACATACACCGAGAAAAGGAAGATTTTGTGTTAAAAATGTGTGCCTAACCTGCTTCTCGGGTTGTGAACTTGAGCATGTTACTGTACTGGTTGCCATTGCCCACTTTGGTGAAGGCAGATATGCTGACGGAGTAGGTGCAGACAGGTTCCAGTCCCACAAGCTGGGCCTCCGTTTGAAAACCCGAAATATTCTGAAAAGCAGAAAAAGACTCTTAGTCACAATGCATCATCAAAACTTATTTGTAAATGGAAGACATATTTTAACACAACAAAGGTATGCCTTCTATGTTTAATCTATGATTTAAGTGTGGTATTTAAAATAAAATATATATTTTTGGTGGCATAGGAATAGCTCAGCTGACGACACAGGATGAACTGGACATTCTTTCAGCCACAAAGAATCTCATTATTGCCATTTTTTAAAACTAAATTATTTTGTTTTCATTTTGCCTCCCAGAGTCTCACTTAGAATTATATACTAATTACTTTCTTTAAATCTTGCAAAATTAAAGTCCCCAATTTAAATCCAACTTCAAGGTAGTGAGTGATACTTGATTTTTCTTGAATTCATCTAAATTCATTTTAAATACCCAGTAACATTCTAAATAAATAAGTTTAGTCATTATCCTGAGCACTGGGAACACAGCAGTGAATGAAACAAAATCGTTGCTCCTAGGAAGCTTAAAAATGAGTTTTCCCATACAATTCCTAAATTTCCTATTTGACACAATCTTAGGAAAAACAGAAAGGAAGAAAATAGCACACTTGCCCAAGGAAAAATATCATTTCTTATAGAAAATTTTACCATTAAGTATGAAGTCTTCACTCAAAGATAATTATCCTAACCAAGAAAGCAGTTAAGATTAATCATTATGTAAAGAGAAGACCATTTCCTGTGTGGTATAATTTTAATAATATTGTATTATATCTGATCCAAAAATATAAAACACTTTTACTTATTTATTAAACATTTCAGCAGCAGAAATTAAAATTACTAACTCCTGGGATACTTACAGTTAGAATCATATTTTAAATTAATCTCTTCCAAGTCCTTGACATATACTAGGAACTCATTATATTATGATATTCTCTTTCATTTTTCACAGTTACTATTTACAAAGCATACTGTTAGATAACCAGTATATTTAAAGATATATGAAACATGGTCCCTGTCACAAAGGAATTTTAATATTAATTAGAGAAATCTACAATCAATTGCTTACTGAGAAGGAAACAAACACAATGCAGGTGAATTTAGATTGTGGTTAGAAAGGGCTAGTACCCAGAGAAGTGGCTGAACTCAAGAGATTATAGTGAAAGTGTGAGAGTAGAGAGTAAACAGATTGACACAAGAATAGTAGTAAGAATGAGACATAAGTGAGGAGTATTCCAAACATATTTTAACAACTTTTTTACTGAATAAACAATTTCAGTATTATCAGTGACCTGAGGTATCTGCAAACCTGTATTTCACTGAGCTCCATGGGAACCACACGGGATTGACTGGGATGGCAGAAACATTTGGAGTGGCTCTGGAACTGTTCTGCCCCCATAAACCCACATAAGATTTGAAAGAATTAGAATGAAAAATAATAGAAACTGACACTGTTGTGGGATAGTGGTGGATGAAAACATAGAAAGGAATATAGGAAGATACACTGGCAGAAAAAGCCAAAGAGAGGGAGGAAGCTAGATAAGGTAAACTAGATGTTAAAAAAGAAAAAAGATGGCACATGAGTATATTTAAAGAAATTTGAAAGAAAAAAAAAAGTAATGAAAATTAATGGAAGAGAAACCAGATGTAAAAAGAGTAACTAAAGTAGATTTTAAAGAAAAACTACATACTCCACCCCAAAACTGATATAGTCAATAGTTTATAGTATAAAGATTACATATTTGTTGCTAGTGGAATATTAATGGTAGTATTTTTATTGAGAAAACAGAATGTCTAAAAATCTTAGAATATGACATTTTCATATTCATGTAATAGCATAATGTCATTTTATGCTTAGTGTTATTACATTGCTGGATGGATTTTTTGTTCTTTTTATAGTTATGTATAATAACAGTAGCAAATGAATTTATCAACTGACAGGAACTGTTCTAAAAGCTTTTTTAAGATTTTTCCCTTATAATCCTCATTTTTTAAGGTATGCATCTTTATAACTCCCATTTTTCACTTGAAGAAACTGAGTCATAAGAAATTAAGCAGTTTGTCTAATGCAGCACAGTAAGTCTTAAAGGCAGGGATGAACCAGGTAAAATTTGATGCCAGAGCTCTCAATTTACCACTATGCCAATGGCGCCAGTGCTAGAGATCATTGTTCTGAGGAGAAAAGATCATCCATAGACATCCATGTTGATACACATCCACAATTATCCTATGAACGTGGTAACAGTAAGAAAATGATTCTCTTTTTTATTTTGATATCTATTCCCCAGTGACTCATACAGACAAAGCAAATAAGAAGTAGGAACATATTTTGATTAGACCAGGAATAGTTATTAGAGGGCTGGAGACTTAGTGTCATTAATATAATTTTACACTTTCAGGAAAGAGATTCCACATTTATGAAGTAATAAATATAACTCAAATTCTACTCAGTCTTTCAGATATTGAAGCAATACCTTGATTTCCAGAAAGAAAATTATTGTTTCTTATTAAATAACCTTAATCACAGCCTTTGATGTTTATTATTCACTTTGCAAGCTGCATATGCTGTAAAAATGATTTACCATCAGTAATAAATTGAAATGCTCCCAATGTTTTTATTGGGAACAATGTTTATTGCAGATATTTTTACTCTTCTTGCTATAATTAAGTAAGAGCATTCCAGTGCTTCAACTTGCCTTTGGAAAAAAGTAAGAATACTTCCTTAAATAAATGTTATGTAATATATCATATTTTGGCAATTAAATGTTAGAAATCATAGAAATATATTTAAGGCCTTTTGTTATGTCAGTTCTTTAGGTATTTTTCATTGATTCTGAAACCTAAAAATAGAGGAGGGAAAGAGTATTTAGTATTGCAAACTAAATAGTGTTAAGAGTAAAAGATAATGATATATCTTAAAAGACCACTTAATCTAAGTGGAAGAAGGAGTGGGCTGCGCAGCAGGGAGCAATGGGGGAAAAAGTGGGATAACTGTAATAGAAAAATATTAAGTAAATCAAAAGTTTTAAAAACTAGGCCAGTTAGTGTGGGATTATATGTTCTCAGGGAAGATTACCAGAAGTCCAGTAAAAATACTTCTGAAAAGTTTAAAACCATCAAGTCGGTACTTCTTTTAACAACAAATAGAAATATATTACATTTAAGATAAATAACAGGTTTTAATCTAAAAAAATTTACTATATACTTTCCAACATTCACAAAATTGTGCAATTATTTCTTAAAATATAGATATGTAGAGGTTAGAAATGCTAACTAAATCATTCTACAAACTCTACAGCTTCCATATCTAGCAAATGTCTTCTATGTTTTCTGTGTTTTCTGCAAGCATCCTTAAATTGTGGGAAACAAAAAAGGTTTCTTAGAAGGTGGTCCTTATTTAATTTCAAGCAGTCCATTTCCCCTCTGCATGTCAAAAGTTTTAATTCAATTTCTGAATGTTTGAAATAAAAGTATACTGTCATAATCAACCTACCTTATAAAATATAGTATCAGTTTCATGTTCATGAATTTTAAAACTATATACTTTAACAATACCGCCTGGGACAGGACTTGGGCTCCATGTCAGCCATACAGAGTCTGAAGTGTAGTTGATTAAAGTCAAATTTTGAGGAGGTGCTAAAGGCACTGTAGGAAAACACATTATAAAACTTATATTCATAATTTTTAACATAAAAGTATTGTGATTGTAGCTTCTTGAAGATGCTAGTTAAGAAAGATTTATAAAAGGATCATATTTTAATTTCAGAAATAAAGAACATAAGTAATTATGTTTTTTTGTACTGGAACTCAGTAGTTCCAAAGTAGCTTTATTTATTTTTTAAGATTTCATTTATTTTTAGAGAGAGGGAGGAAGAAAGAGAGGGAAATGAGCATCCACATGTGAGAGATACATTGACTGGTTGCCTCTCACACGCCACCAACTGGGGGCCTGGCCCACAACCGAGGCATGTGTCGTGACTAGGAATTGAACTGCTGACCTTTGGGTTCACAGGCCAGCACTCAATCCACCAGCCAGGGCCCAAAGTAGCTTTATACAGAACACTTAGTTCTGAAGCTCAAATTTAAAAAAAAAAGAAAAAAGAAAAAACAAGTTAAGTGAAGTAGATAGTTTTAAACTTAATGTTACAAATAGATAGTCAGATATCCTTGTATTTTCCATGCGATTCCTTTCAAAAGAGAGAACACGTGCTGCAACAGTGAATCATTTGAAGAAATATGAATTCTGGCTTACCTGACTCATCTGTGTAAAAGAAAAGAATACTGGAAGGACCAAGTCCTTTTATAGTTCTTGCAGCAGCAAAAATACTATATAATGTAAATGGTGAAAGCTCTTCCAATATTATATAGTTATCAGAAGTACTGAAAGAATAATTTTCATTTGGTCCTTGTAAAGTTAAATCATAACTTATTATTGCACCATTTGGTTTTACTGGGGGATCCCATGATAAGAGAACTGAGGTAGAGGAAAGGTTTTTAAAAGTGTTGATTATTGGTGAAGTTTCTGGGACTATAAAAGAAAAAAACAATATTAAATGAAACAAAAGTGAATTAGCATTAAAAAGAGGCTTTAATAATAATGGGGTTTTATTTTATTAGCATATAATTTTAATTTTAAGAAACTTAGAGCTTATTGTGCTTATTGAAAATCTAGTTACTTGAGAACAGATAATCTACATAATTATAAGAATAATGTTTTCTATCAGAAAGCAAATTAAATTAAAAACACCATCAATCTGCGTAAGAGGCAATAAAAGGATCCAGCCTACCATCCTCCTCAGTTTTGATGTGTAGCTGGGCAGTATAGGTATCAGAGAATCCCTTTTCTGTTGATGGAGTGATTTTTAGTATATAATCAGTGTATTTTTCCAGATTTTCAAAATACATGCTCGTCTCATACGTAACTAGAGGTTGTCTTACGTGGCGAGGAGTCTGCTGTAAGCTCAGAGAAACATAGTAGAAGACTACACCATTTGGCTGAGAAGGTGGGCCCCAGCTTACATTTATTGCAGTTGACGAAATGGACTCATAAGTCAGGTTTCCAACAGGCCCTTCAGGTACTATGACAGGTAATGTGCAAAATATAAAAATTATCAGTCACCCTAAATAAATCTAAGTAAATTCACAAACTACAGATAATTGTTGAAATGGCATCTATTACATCATTAGTTCTTCAATTATTTAAATGCAGATACAGTAAACATCACCTAATAAAAAATATCTTCTAAAATATTAAAAATCATTTAAAATATACAATGTCATCTCATACATCTAATATGTGTAAGAATCATTTTCTATAGTATTCTCTTGGCTTTTATTTTTTACAACATGGAGATTATGATCTGTAAATATACATATGTGTGTACATATATCATATATTTAAATATTGGAATGTATATTATCCATAAAATATTTTTTCATTTCTGTCTTTCAAATATTATAGTCATCTAGGACCTCTTACCTAGAACAGTGCATAGAATGTGTTTAGTATACATAATGCTATAATAATAGATAACAAGCTATAGGTTAATAAAAATCTTGAGAGAAATATGCATTTAAAGAATGCATGAAATGATATTATTTGCATATTGTGTTCAAACACTTTAGTTAAAGACTCTGTAAATACATATTTCTATATATTTTATCATATCTTATTCTGTCGGTCAACTTGTGAACTATTTAAAAGATTGTTCCAAACAACAAGGAAAGCATTCACTCATATTTATAGTGTCTGCCAATTGACAATCTTCAGATAATAAACATGAAATTTTACTCTCAGAAAAAGTATAAGTCGATACTATTTCTCAGTAAAAGATTAATCTATAAAAAATTAAATGGGCAAGGTGGGGTTGTAGGAATGGGTGAAAAAGGTGAAAGGATTAGGAAGTACAAATTGGTAGTTATGAAATTGTCACAGGGATGTAAACTACAAAATAGGAAATATAGTCAGTAATATTGAAATAACTCTGTATGGTGTCAGATGGGTACTGTAAATATTTGGGGAAATCTTTGTAAATTATATGATTATCTAACTAGTATGCTGTCCACCTGAAACTAATACAAAATAATATTAAAAATGGACAGAAGTAACAACCATAAGAAGAAATAGGCAATGATCCATGTATCATTGTATTCTCAAAGCAGAAACCTAAAAAAATTAAGAGTTTTAGTTGTTATAGTATTCTGAATACCCAGCACAAACAAGATTCTGGAAAAGCCACATACAAGAAACTTCTGGGGTTAAAAAAAAGATATTCAGGGTATATTAGTCACAAATACATTAAGAACAAAGATGCTGTTTAGAGTCCTATGTGGATTCAAAGACTGAAACAAAATAAGTTTCTAGAGGGGAAAAAAATTCAGTTCCTAAAGCAAATGGATAAGCATATTAGCAATTAGAAAACCTGTCCATGTGTACAGCAGTATTTTTCATGCCTGTAACCGGATGGCCATGACATCTTTTGAAGCAATAACAGCAACCCAATTTTCATGAATGAATGGTAGCAATTTTTATGAAGAGAAAAGGCTGTCATTATTGTAATAGTTTTATAACTATGTTAAATGCATTTTCAAACTTCTATAATGACTAGTTAAATGTGCCTAAATAAAATGTCAATTTTACTACCAATACGTATAAATAGAAAAAGGTTGTGAAATAAAGTTTTAAATTAATCCTATTAAAATTTAATAAATACTTTTCATTTACATACTGTCTTGATCTGTGTATACTTGAACTATGTCACTGCTTTTATTCCCATTTCCAACTGAAGTACTTGCTGTTACCCAAAATGTATAGTAGCTGAATATTGCCAGTTTATCTATTATTGCAGATACGGTCATATTGTCAAAGTCATTGGTTACTTCATGGAGTGTAAAATTCTGAAAAATAAACATAGTGTTTTAATTGTTCACAACATAGTTTTAGTATACATGAACATTTCAAAATAATTATTCATGAATTGGTTGCCTCATTATTTTAGTATGTTAATCTTTGAGGAAAATCTGCATAGAATATTTTATTGCAATAATTAAACTGGAAATATGTTTGTACTAAAAGAGGAATAGATAGTAGCAGTTTCTATTATAAAATCAACCTATAGAGTAGCAAAGAGGAAAAATTCCTAGTAATGGAGGTCCAATGGCCAAGTGAAAATGCTACAACTGTGCTAGCACTGTTAGTTTTCTTATAAAACATTCAAGTGTTTTTCAAAATGTTAACTATATATTTGTTAAAAGTTTGAGAGTATTGTAAAATTTTAATTTTCTTCTTATTAAATATGAAGGAGTTATGCAAGTGTTCACCTCTTTCTAAACTCAACTGGATATAATTATTCATCGTTAATGAGTCCTCCTGTTTACTGTAATCATGAGGAGAATGGGAAGACAGTAGATGCACTCTCATATGGAGAGCAAGAGAAATTTTATAATTTTGTGGCCTGATTCCTAGTTATATTTGTCCCAAGGCATCTTTTGAATTATTAGAAAAATAGTGCATTAATTTTCTATCTGAGCAAATATTAAACACAAAACACATAGTCAAATAAAATAAATTTTAAAATAAAGGAAAACAGACCTTTTAAAAAACATTTGGCAATTAGCGTGAGTAACTTTATAATAATGTCTATCTACACTGAGAAATCTAAATCATTCAAATCAGCACAAAGCCCTTAGAGTTCTATAAACCTGCATTAAATTCTGGCAGGGTAACTCTGGAAAAATCATCAGATCTCAGAATTTCTCCTTCCTCAACTGTAAATGGGAATAATCATTTCTACTTCACAGAAAGCTTTTGAGGATTAGAGGATATGGAGCATATAAAGCAATTAAGACTATGTCTGGCACATGATAAAAAACCAATAATTGGTAAGTTAATTTAAATTAATAACATTAGTAATCAATTTGACTAAAGTTTATAGTTAGGATGGTTCTACAGTGTATCAACAAATTAAATTCAGAAAGTTTTTGTGGACTTTTTTGGCAATATGTTGGGGAAATGAGTGTAATAAAAGATCTATTTCAATTTTGTGGTGATTTATTTAGGAACAGACAAGTTAAAATGATATAACAATCTCACACAAAATATAATCTGTGAAATTTACTGTCTTCCAATATATCTACTTTACACATAGAATAAAAAACATAAAAAATATCACATAAAATATTAATATTAATGTAGCTTTTTAGTATAAGTTCTAATTTTTCTTTGTTTTAGAATTTACTCTGATTACCTATGACCTTGATGACAATTAATTAACAAATTATTTTGAAACAGCCAGAAATCATTCACGCTGAGTATACATAGACATGCATAGACATGCACAAACATGTAACAAATTTAGATTTAGATCAATTATCTAGATTATTTCATTGGTCTATTTATTTTTAGAGAAAACATCTTGTGGTTCAAATGATCTAATCAAGGTTTACTCTTTTATGTATATAAATGCAGTCAAAAAGTATTTAGTATAAACTTTTCAAATTTATTTAATCAACCAATATTTAGTTTGCACATTATACTATAATAAGATTGTCAGGCACACTGAGGAGACATGACATAAATGAGTAAAAACTAAAATGTCTAAGTGTTGATAGCTATACAAAACACAACATGCAAAACTTGAAGGAAGAACAGGGTGGATTGCCAAATAGTAGTAGAGAGACTAAATTCTCCAGAATAAGAAGGAACAATCACTAGAAACTCAAGTGGTCCAAAATTATCACTAAGTACTGAAAATAATGTTAGTCTATTATAATAATTTATTTCTTTCAATTAAAATATTTATTGAACATTAAAGCTATGTGTGATATAGTACCAGAGGAGTTCAAGAGATAGAAAGGTAAGGAAACAAGAATTGAAAAAAATGAGGAGAGGCTTAGGAACCTCTGGGACAACTTTAAACATGCCAATATCCAAACCATAGGGATGCCAGAAGGAGAAGAGAAAGCAAGAAACTGAAAACTTATGTGAGAAATTAATGAAGGAAAACTCTCCAAATTTGGTGAAGGAAATAGACATATGAGTCCAGAAAGCACAGAGACCCAAGCAAGCTAGACCCAAAAAGAACCACACCAAGACACATCATAATTAAAACACCAAAGTTTAAAGATAAAGGAAGAATCTTAAAGGAGCAAGAGAAAGGCAAAAAGTTACCTATAAAAGAGTTCCCATAAGACGACCAGCTGATTTCTCAAAAGAAACTTTTCAGGCAAGAAGGGACTAGCAAGCAGTATTCGGTGTGATGAAAAGCAAGGACCTACAACCAAGACTACTCTATGCAGCAAAGCTATCATTCAGAATGGAAGGGCAGATAAAGTGCTTCCCAGACAAGGTAAAGCTAAAGGAGCTCATTATCACCAAGCAATTATTATATGAAATGTCAAAGGGACTTACTTAAGAAAAAGAAGATTGAAATTATGAATATTAAAATGACAACAAACTCACAACTATCAACATCTGAATCAAAAAAATAAGAACAAAATCCAACTAAGCAAACCAGAATAGGAACAGAATGATAGGTATGGGGATCATTTGAAGGATCATCAGCTGGGAGGGGGAAGGGGGAAGAAATGAGGAAATAGTGCAGAGATTAAGAAGCATAATTGGTTGGTACAAAATAGACAGGGGGAAGTTAAGAATAATATGGGAAAGGGTGAAGCCAAAAACTTATATGAATGACCCATGGGCATGACCTAAGGGGGGTGGGACTGCTGGAGGGAAGGAAAGTACTGGGCAAAGGGGAGCAAAGGGGAAAAAATTGAAACTACTGTAACAACATAATCAAAAAAATATACTTTAAAAAAGGAGAAAAAGAAAGAAAGATAAGTGTCATGTAACCCTTTTCTTCAAGTTGTTTGCTATGGCACAAGGGAGCCTAAGACAAGTACCAGATACCAGTAATAGGAAGCAGAATATGGTGTGCTATGCATGAGGTGCTCTACAGTACAAATTTCAGTGGGAAGGAGAGGAAAAGAAGGGGGAAAGAAAAAAAGCTATACACTTATTCCTCTACATAATTTTGATTTTGAAGATTTTGTCTGTTCTATCAATCCAAAATAGAAAATGAAGTAGTGAGTATTTTTATGCTATATTTAACATTAACTTTAGGAATAAATTAAAGTACAGACAAACTTCAAGCAATATGAGAAATGCTTTAACATCATTAGCCTGCGCCTTCTTGCAGCTGTGACACTTAAAAGCAGTCTTAAGATTATTTAATAAAAGATTACATTTTCTAAGATAGATAAATTGCAAATGGGATCATAGTATATACCCAGGTTTGAATAAATAGATTCATAAGATCATGTTGAAACCAGAGTTAGATGTTTACACTGCTTATTTAGACATTATTTGGGCAAAAAGAACCACAATAGAATTGTGTATAAGCCATAAAGTAAATAACACAGAAGCAGAAGCTTTGCTAAGATTCAGAACTACTGACACCACTTTGCAAAACATTTGTTAAACATATGAAAGATGAAAAATCTGTGATTCCAATAACCTCTATGACATAATTACATTGGCAAATGTATAAACAACACTATAGTTAGATAATAATAATAAACTGCATACTAATCTCCATATCTCTTCCCCAAATAGAGCAGAACAAAAAGGTACAACAAAAATAGCTTGATGTACAGAGTAGGGGGGAAAAATCCTTTTTTCTTAGAGGGCCTCCAGTCTTTACAAACTGTAAAACCCAAACCAACCTCTGGACTTTCTTCTCCTCACTGCTGGGGTAGTCCTGAGACAGCTTGCAAAGTTCTGCTCTGACCCTATTCATTAGCGCAGGGGTCTGCAACCCCTGAGCTACTGACCGGTACCAGTCCATGGCCTGTTAGGAACTGGGGTGCACAGCAGGAGGAGAGTAGCAACTGATAGAGTGAAGCTTCATTTGTATTTACTGCCACTCCCTATCACTCACATTACTGCCTGAGCTCTGTCACCTGTCAAATCAGCTGCAGCATTTGATTCTCATAGGAGCGTGAACCCTGCTGTGACCTGTGCATTCAAGTGATCTGGACTGCATGCTCCTTATGAGGACCTAATGTATGATGATCTGAGGTGGAGCTGAGGCAGTGATGCTAGTGATGGGGAGCAGCTACAAATACAGATTATTATTAACAGAGAGGTTTGACTGCACAGAGACCATAATAGATCAATTGCTTGCAGACTCATATCAAAACCCTCTCAGGGAGTGGCAAGTGACAATTTAGCTGCATCAGGTGGCAGGCTACAAAGCCATTCCTCCTCCACCCTAGTCCATGTTAAAATTGCCTTCCATGAAACTGGTCCTCAGTGCCAAGAAGGTTGGGGACCGCTGCATTAGTGTAAACTGCACTACAGATGTGTTGCAGAAAATCATACTTTAGTTCCAGAAACTACTGCTCACAAGGACTCACTCAAGGAACTCAACCTGGGTTGTCAGTCACAGAGAATCAGGCAACTTGGAATGACTAAGACTTATCTCTATTCCCCTGCTCAAAAAGACACAAAGAAATAAGTATGACCAAAGTAATAAACAATATGCAGTCAATAGTTTCTATCTGTAATGTACACATCAGTAAATTGCAGTATTTTTTCTAAATTAGTGTTTTCCATATTGTAGTCTAACTTTCCCCATTCCTGATTCAGTCACAATTCCAACTTTATTATATAGATATATATATAGCCTGTCCAGGCAAAGTCCAGCCATTGTGAATATAATGAGAACAGTTTGCATGACATCAATGTAACCTGGCAGCCAAGGAGAGTGGACTGGAATGCACATGCATAACAATGATGACTTCACTGTACTAGTCAGTGGGGGCAGTAGATGTCATTGAATGAGCGTGTGTACTGTGTGGCTGTTGCATTCAAAATGACTGAGTAGAGCAACAAATCTACAACAGATTTTGTCTTAAGCTTGAACATTATTCCACAAAAACCATTCAGATGATTCAGAAGGCTGCATTTGGTTACTGGGCAACTGGTGATTGGCAGCTTCATCAGGACAACGCACCCGCTCATATATCACGTCTCGTGCAGTTTTTTTGGCAAAACATCAAATCACCCAGGTGACTCAGTCCCCCTACAGCCCAGGTTTTGTGCCCTGTGACTTCTGGCTTTTCCCAAAACTAAAATCACCTTTGAAGTAAAGAAATTTGAGACTGTTGATGAGATTCAGGAAAACATGATGGGGCAGCTGATGGCAATTGGGTACAAGGTCCCAAGGTGCCTACTCTGAAGGGGACTGAGGAGTCATTGTCCTATGTGCAATGTTTCTTGTATCTTGTATCTTCTTCAATAAATGTCTCTATTTAGCATAGTACATGGTTGGATACTTTCTGGACAGATTATATATATATATATGTGTGTGTATATATATATATATATATATACATACATATACACATATATACATATATGTTCTGTAAAATATTTAGTTTAGATAAAAAAAGACATTAGGCTGAAAAATAAAGATTTTTCATTAAATGAAATGCATTTTAGCTATTTTTATAGTTATTATCATTTATATCTCAGGGAGTGTCCATTTTCAAACTGTGTGATCTTTCATGCCTCAAGTTAGACACATTTCTAGTTTTCAATATATCTTATAATAATAATAGTAGTAATAGTGATAATGCCTCCTTCTAACAATCACAAACGTTTTTATAAAAATGAGAAAAAACACACAGACATATCCAAACATTAAATGTATTTATATTGTACACAAACAAAACAAATTTATTTATGAGAAATAATTGAGGGTAAATGAAATCATCAACTCTTTAGAGAACACCTCTTGGAGGAGTGAAATTGAGGTCCATATTTATGTACAGAATTTTCAATAGGTGGTAGCTTCATTGTTGGTAATGGCTTTGAAGCTGGTATAGAAATGTGGGTGTGTGTGCATGCATACAGAGAGAGATAAATAGAGAGATAGAAATGTATCTCACATTTCTCTACCACATTTTTCTATGTCAATGGAAGTTCTACAAAATGTTTACACATAATTATTAATGTAACATAAATGATTTTTTCTACCAAGCTTAATCTATATCATCATCAACAAAACTAAAGGATGTAAATAAAGAACTAGGAGGAAAACTCAGATCTTACCTGCACAAAAGTACCTGAAGTATTTCTGTAATAAACAGAATAATATTGTATAACCCCATTAGGTTTTGAAGGTGGTGTCCAAAAGAGAATTACTGATGAAGAACTGATATTTGCATAATGAACATCTTTGGGAGGATCGCTCGGTACTATAAAAAAAAAGTAATGGAACAAAAAACTAAACTTGTGGCTTCAAATGATGTCTGAAATGTCCTAAATTTTACCTGCCCTTGATAAGTGATCATTGTTTTTTAAAAAAATACTTAAATTGAAATAACATTTAATTACAAATCAGAAATAAAATCCATAAGGCTCATTGGGCAATCCCTCTAACATCATAGCAATAGACAAGCAGAGAAAATATGTATTTCTTACTAATAAAACACTCTCCTAGCTCTAAAAATATGCCTACTCCCCTGGATTTGAAAACAACATTATAAAGAGTTTCCAATATGGAATACATAATATGAAATTCTAACTTAAAGTTTTAAAATCTAATAATAGAGGACAAAGGCAAAGAGGTGATATCCTGCATTTTATTTTGTTTCATTTAACGAACACATAAAATGCTTACTAAGTGTCTGGTTCTGTGCTGAGAGCATTTACAAATATAAACTCACTTAATCCTCAGAGATTAAATGTAGATACTTGTTACATAGATACTACATTGTTTTGATAACACAAATAAGAAATTAAGGTACAGACAGATCAACTAACTTGACCAACATCACACAAAAAGTGACCAAAGAGCAATTTTTCATCCAACCGATAACAGATATTAGGCTTAATAATACCTTTTTATGTTTAATGTTTATTTTTTCTGGATAGGATATTCTTTTACTTGGCCTACATGGATAAAAACTCACCTCCCTCAGGTGTTCGAAAGTTAATAATATTGCTTCTTTTTTTGCCATCACCAAATCTGGTGCTAGCTGTTACATATGTACTATATTCAACATTGTGGTCCAAATCTGATAACACTAACGATGTTTCAGTTACATTAATGGTTTTTAATGATGACCTATCCCTGAGAGAGAAAAAAAGAGTTAGTATAACTCACTTTTATATTAAATGTTACATATATATTTTTGAGCAGAAATACATTGAAAATAAACATATATACACAGGAATTTATTAATCCAAACTAATAATATAGAGATACCACTTGAATTGCTAAAAAGAGAATTTCAAAATAACTCAATGAGTAAATTTCTTTTTTTTTCAAGTATAATTCAACCAAGTGTTAATAAGGTGTGTACATCTTAAAATTTGCTTAGACTGATTTTAATAAATCTCTAGGAATACTGTATACTCAAAGTGATCAGCATTTCTTTTCATACAAATGTTTTAGTTGGTCAAATATTTGTTCTTTTAAGTGTTGGCAAAATATTATTTATACTACATATTTATCAAATAAACTAATTTTTCATATATTGTACAAAAGTAACATCTACTTCAAACAAATTCAAATAAATAAATAAGTAGCAAATATCTAAATAATAGTATTGAAAATAGTAAACCTGTGGGTTTTCACGTATTTATTTAATTAGAAACAAGACTGAAAATAATGTATGTATAACATAGGGAAAAAATAGAGTTCACATCTCTCACTGAATTAAAATCTTAAGAGTATTTGAAGTGTCAATCAAGAAAAGAAAATAGATATTGCCTCAATACTCTTCAACTAAATAGCAAAATCCCAGCAGAAGAGGGAAAAACCTAAAGAACAAAATATTGCTAAGTAATAAAGAAAACTACAATTATTTTATTTCAGTTATATTAAGCTCCATAGTTTTGAATAAACTATAGATTAGACCCTAATTAAAAAATGAACATGTATATAGAGGGGCAGAGCACCAAATATTTAAAGAAAATTAAATTTTAAGAGCAATAAAATTAATTATTTAAAAAATTAGGTAAGTAAATATGATGAATGTCATAAGAAAAAAAAAAACATATCTCTTGTAATGTCATTCTTTCTTCTTTAGAAACACAAAGTACCTGAGACAAAAGTTGATATTCCCTCTGAAGACAAAATACCCTTTCTTTACCATTAAAATATTTTAATTGTTTTTCCTTTAATCATCAACTGAAGATATGCTTATTGATTTTACAGCAAGAGGGAGGGGAGAGAGAGAGAAAGAAAGAGAAAGACATTGATGTGAGAGAGAAACATTGATTGGTTGCCTTCCATTTGCACCTCAACTGGGAATCAAACTCACAATGGAGGTATGTGCCCTGCTGGGGATTGAACCTGCAACCATTTGGTGCACAGATGATGTTGCAACCAACTGAGCAACCCAGCCAGAGTGAAATATTTGAATTCTCGACTAAGTAAAAAGAATAATAGATTTTAGGTGAATTAAGGGTATCCATAAAGAAACAATTCAGCCATGGTTTTACCATTACAAAAGCATCAATTCACTTCAAATATAAGTATGGTTATCTGAAAAATAGTTGAAAAGCTTACCACAGTGAGAAGAATACAGATTCAGAGTATGCTATTAGAGACAGGCAGGATAAGCGAAATTATTCTGCAGTTTGAAACAGTTTGATCAGATATCCTTTTTTAGCAGCAATAGGAAGAGCTTTCTTTGACTGCACTGACACAGAGAGGGTCCCTTCAAACTGAAAACTGTTACTATTAGAATCCTTACCCAATTCCAAATCCTGTCACCAGAACACTATAATACTGCTAATCCAATTCAGATCTCTAAAACTATGAAATTAGTTAAAGTAAACTAATTAATTGCATATCTATTTTTTTTTAATTCTTATCCAGCATATTTTTCAATGCTATCTTCTGTCTTGCATCATCTTCTTGCCTTGATTTATTACAGCAAAATACTTCAGATAAATATCTATCTACGATAAGATAAACTCTGACTATATTCCATGGACAGTGCAGCAGCAAGGCAACTACCTAAAAAATTCAAATCAAAAATAAATTTTGTCTCACATATCTAAATATTTCAGTAAAAATAAAATAGTATTATAAATTATCTAAATAACAAACTCATTCATTCACCTCAATTACCGTACATAAACATAATGTCTACAACTATCCTGACTTACTTCCAGAGGAAAAAAAGTGTTATCAGAATTTTTCAGATACTAATATGTCTTTTCTGTGTGGGGTTTATTTGTTTTTCTTTTGGAACTTTAGGATTGTGGCCAATATTTTAATGACTAAGGTAGAAAAATACCTGAACATAAATGAGTTCCAATTAAAATTTCAACTTCTGCTACAAGTTAGACATGTATCTTTTATAAAAGAGCCAGTTTGCCATAAAAATGAGAACCAAGGAAAGTAGAAAGGAGAGACATGATGTTGTCCGTGAGGATCTGACTCTGTCCTCCTTGCTCTTATGCTGTTGCCAGATTGGAGGAAACACACATTCACCTCTGGGTTAAGGCCTGATCTCTCTCTGCTCTCTGAAGACCCATCTCAGTGAGCAATGCTGAGGTTCAGAAGGGTCACTCCCTCCCATGGAGTGAAACCCAGCTTTGACACTGCTATAATCAGTTGTTACATTAATGTTAGCTGGTTTAGCTTAAAAATCTGCGTTCTTATTAGTTTAAAAATATTATAATAGAATTATTACTTATTCCATTGTAGGGTTTTATTTCCATTATAAGAGTATATGTTCTATATCTTGATTATTTTTCTCTTATATGAATAATAATCATCTATATAATTACTTTTGTAGTTGCCTAATTTGAATGTATCATAGGTATTTGGCCATTCTTTAAATTAACATTTAGGTTCTCTCTTTTTTTCTTTAGTAATTACTAGAAATGATGCAGTAATCATTCTTCCTCAAATACCTTTCCATAATGGTAATTTTATTTCTGTAACCTAATTCCCAGCAGTGTGATTACTGATTTAATGGTTTGAATTTTTTCTTTGAATGATTACTTTTCCAAAATAATTTGTTCCAAATTATAACTTCTTTAATTTAGAACCACAACAATAATGCGTGGAAGTACACATTTTCCAAACTCTCACTACTCATCAGGATATTAATCTTTTTAATTTCTGCAAGTTTAATTGACAAAAAGAAATTTATGTAATATGCACATTTCTGACCATGAGTGAGATATAATGTCTTCTCATATGCTTATTGGTCATTTGTGATCCATTTTTAAATAATTTATTCATACATTTTCTTTTCTCTATTTTATTTTAGTCTTTTAAATGGAGGACAATATATGTTGGAGTTAGGGAGGATTTGTTCTTATATAGAGTGCTCCACCTCCTCTGAAATTAGAGATGAAAGGTATGTAATCAGTATTCAGCAAAATTCAGCAAAATTTACTGGGTATCTACTTTATGTCAGGAACTATGTTAGACATAGATATGAGTAAGATTGAGTCTCTATCCTCCAAATAGAAAGATAAAGCAATAAATAAATATAAAACAATTCATTAATGACCATGTGGTCTCCTTAAAAATGAGAACAATCAATTCCCTTTTCAGCCCCCAGCACCTAAAAGTTTTCCTCACACACAAAAAAAGTAGTTGTGACCAATGAGTGGAAAAAAAAATAAAGCAACAGGCCCTAAAGATGGAAGAAATCATTTAGTAGAGAGCTAGTTTATAAGAATCGAGAGTAGAATAGAGGATTGAGTGAGGTGGGAAGAGGGGAACAAGAGGCCTACCTGACAAAACAAGTCTAACTCACATATCCGAAGTCACAAACTGTGTAGAAATGGAAGGGATACAAATGTCACACAATATTTAACTTCCAAAATAGATAACTTTCAAAATCAGCTAAACCTCCTGATTAGTGCAAATTTTCAAACTGAGAAACAACTTGAGGAAAGTCTCGAGTGCAGTTATTTTAATGATTTAATTCTAGGAACTTATTACAACATTTGTAAAGCTGTTTGAAATTTGAGAGATCAAAAGTATTCAAATGACTGAAATTATTTGGAAAAAATATAAAATATAATTTTTTATGGCATAAAGGAAATTCTAAAGCATAAGGGCAGTTTCTCTGCTTTGCTTTACCAAGTCCTTTGCTCAACTTTTATCACTTCAAAACTATGGCAGGCAGCAACTATGAAGGAATGAAGGAATCATGAATACCAAAACCCCATGGGAAGACTTAAAATTTCCCTAAGTGTGAACATGAATGGTTTTCTGCACAAGATTTGAGACCCTTTGAAATGTCAAGATCTTCTTTCTAAGCTACATCATTTTATATTTTGTTCTCTGTGGGCAATCCAACCTGATGATACATCCACTGCTGTTCATTTCTTTAAAACTTTAATTGCTGTTATCTAAATATTCTAGACACATCTTTCACTCACTAAATTCCACTCCCTTAAAATAAAAAGTTTCAACATCCATTTACTTGATTTTTACCAAATCATTCTCTCCCTCATATCTATCTTACATTTTAAAATATTTCTCTGAATAGTTGGGTAGTATCAGTAGTTCAGTACTTATGTATTAAACAGCTTCAAACTAGCAAGACATAAATAGTTGCAGATTCTATGATCCTAAAGCTTTTCTAGAGTCTCAAAGATAGCCTGAGTCAAGATAGGGTATTCAATTGTTGCTATTGCCCTTACTGTCATCATTTGCTTAGCTGATTGACTTGGTATAATTTTGCTTCTTATGTTTGCCTTTAGTAGCAAAAGACACATTTATAAGATTAGAGGAAGAACTCACTACTAAGAATGAGGCTGGAAGAAGAATGCACTTATAAACTGGGGTTTTGAAGAGTCCAGAAGTATTTAAGGCCCAGAAGACAGAAGGAGGGATTGTGCTGGAGTTGGAACAGAAACAGTTTGTACCCTGACAGTGGACAAAATCCCTGAGGCCAAAAGAATGAATTTGGATTTTTATTTCAAGAGTAACAAAAACTTCTTGCAATGTTTTCTCCAAAAGTCTGAACTTTGGGTGTATGGTTAAAGTAAATTTTTAAATTCCATGCAATACAACAATTAATTAATTCTCTCTCTCTCTCTCTCTCTCTCTCTCTCTCTCTCTCTCTCTCTCTCTCTCTCTCTCTCTTTTTCTCTCTCTCTCTCTCATCTGTGGAGTGACTGGCCCACCCACCTTTTCAGCTTCTCCTCGTTCCCATTTTGTTTTATGCCATTATATTCAATACACATGTCCATCTTGCTGTTGTCCTTGCCAAGTGTCTTGCTGTTAAGCACATCTAATTATTTGAGCTCTTATATTCAGTTAGTATACTTCTGGACTTTTCAGCTACAGGTGTCAATAAATTCCCATTTTTGCTTAAGTCAGTTTAGGTTGGACCCAGTCACTGGAAACTAAAAGAATCTCGACTAACAACTACCCCTATTGTTTTAACCATTTCTCATATGCATTAATCCTGTTTCCACCATCTTCATCACTCTTCCTGAAAATAGCCATATGCTATTTAAACAGCGGGGGGCAGTGATCTAATTGGTTTAAACATGAAACAGAGTAATTTTCTCTCATAATGAATACAGTCCATTAACTAATGCAGATAGATATTAAGCAAGTGATATTTTTGGTAGAAATATTCCATATGAGTTGATGCAATAAACTTATTTTTACTCTTAAGTCTTTACTGTAAGTAAATGCTTTTATCAAACTAAGATTTCCCAAATTCTATAAGTATACTGCTGAGTTTTTATAACAAAGACAAATTATAAACCCATTCCTAGTGATGTGAGGAAAGTTTAGCTGGGAGTAAGACAGATCCAAGTTTGAATACTGATGCTGTCATCTTCTAGCTCTGCAAACTCAAGTTACTATTTACTGTCATCAAGACTTGATTTCCAAAACTATAAAATGAGGATAATATTCTTCTCTTTATGGTACTGTTGTGAAAAATAAATAAGAAAACATATGTGAGAAATCAAATACATCTGTCCCAAAATGGTAACTACTCTATTATCTATCTTGAGTCCTTTTCTTTGGCTCTCCAAAATATTTTGTTCCCCAACTTGTAATGCAAGGAAATCACAATCTCTCCCTGCTTTGTGCATTTCACAAATAAAGGGAAGAAATCCCCTAAATTTAGGCTTTAAACATTTGAGTTCCGGACAGGCAAAATAAATGACTAAAAATATTGGACTTAAAACAAGTTGTGGTAGAAACTGTGGTAAACCACAAGACAAATCCATCTAAAGGCAGCCTCCATTCAACTCCAGGTGATTTTATCATAGAGAATATGGAAACCATATTTTGATTTCTGTGAGAAAAAGGAACCCAAGGTTTTACCAAGTGTCTACTAATTTTTAAATATTTTTATTGATTATTTTTTCTAGAAAGAGGGAGATAAACAATTTATTGTTCCACTTATTTATGCATTTATTAGTTGATTCTGGTAGGTGCCCTGACTGGGGATCAAACCCAAAACTTTGGCGTATCAGGATAATGCTCTAACCAACTGAGCTACCTGGCCAGGGCACTACTCATTTTTAAATGCTGCTGGAATTCTATTCAGAATTTATTAACAGTGTGCACGTCCAGCAAACATTAGGTGGTCGACATGCAGACTGTTTGTGACCTCGACACTTTAGCTTCACTCAAGTCATTCATTAAAAATGACTAGTAAAAATTAAAATATTTTTAATAAAAAAATTTACAGTTAAGGTATAGCATAATTATGTATATATTTAAAATTTATGTGTGTTATGCTCACATATTCTGCAATTTGTCTTTTTTGTTTATCACTATGTCTTGGCATTTATCAAGTTTGATACCTGTAGTTCAGATTTATCCATTTTAACTGCTTTATAGTAGCCCATTCAATGGCTATTCTTCATTTTTTATTAACCTACTGTGGTTGCTACTTTAGATAGTGTTATGGCTGTGACAAATATTGTAATGAACATTCATGTATATGCATCTTTTTGCTCAAGAATATGTGTTTTTACAAGGGCCTACAAATTAGAATTAGAAGTATAAAACAATAAAATTTGTGCATCCTTGAAAAAAATTACTAGCAAGAAAGAGCAAAGACACTTTTAATACCTCACTAGAAGACTCAAGTTAAAAGATCAAGAGTACCCTTATACTCAACCACTCTGTTGGTGTATTGCTCATCATCCCAATTTAGCCCCAATATCCCTTTTCTACAATACTACTTGTCAACTTCTTGATACAGTTTATTCATGTTACCTCTGAGCCTTCATATACTGTTTCCACTGAGATGCTCTACTGATGTGTGAATCTATCTTTACCACCTTCAGTCCAAAATGGGAGTAAATTCGTGAAATATGAAATGGCTCTCTTCCCATTCTGATTATTGATTATATTATATGCTCAAACCATCAGGTAGTTTTAAAAGGGTGAAAATCTTTTAGAAAACTGGAAAAAAGAAAACTAATCAAACTTTTTAGCATATGGAAGGCCATTTTCAAACATAAACTTTTATGTTATAGGTGAAATTATTTGACTGGTGACATTATTTAAATAGTTGCATTAGAATTGTTTTGACTGCCTAACATATTGGAAAGCGAGTATCTTTAAATTATTTTACATGGGCATATTTTATCTCCGATTAGTCTACAATCACTTTAGGTTCTATATATTTTATAGCTCCCCACAGAGTTCAGTAAATATCTATGAGACTGACTGATTCAGAATTGCTCTCATAATTACTGCTAAGAAAACTGCAAAACATTTCAAAGCCAAAATCTATACAGAATCTAGAATTTTCAGCATCACTTTCATTCCAGTATTTTAGCAAAACCTTATAGAGCATTCATTCAAAGTTTTATTAAATAAGGAGAAACTTACATTTTACTAACAATTTAGAGGTAAAAATGCTAAACAATCAAAGTTGAATTCAACCATAAAGAAAATAAATAAGCTTTATATCAGTCTACTTAATCAATAGTGTATTAGAAAAATAAAATTACAGTGCTTTAATAGAAATTGATTTATTTAATAGTAGTTGTTCTAAGAATGTAAGAATTATGTATTATTTGAAAACTTAAACGCACAATTTACCAATATAACTGAGGAAAAATGCTTCTCTACCATCTTGCTAAATGATAAAGGTTATTTCACAAGTCAAACTTTAGAAGAAAAAATTAATTTAAAATGTAATGGGTTAAAGCAGATTTCTGAGCATACCAGTCACAAACCGTATATGACTCATATAATAGTGGCTTTAAAATGATTACACATTATCCCTCATGGGATATTTTGTAAAGAATATTTATGACAAAGAGAGAAGTCATCAAGTACAACAAATGTAATAAGAAGCCTGCATTTTGCATGCGTACTGAAAAGACTAAATATTCAAGATTTTTTTTTAAATGGTAATTACTGGAATTGAAACAATGGAAGCAGAACTATGAGAGAAGTCTGGACCCCTGGAATATGAACCCTGTGAACAATGATAGCCACCATTTATAAAGTATTTTAAGAAAACTATACAGATAATTATCATAGTCAGGATTCAAACCCACATCTCTCTGACTCAAGACCCATGTGCACTATGTTAGGATACCTGACTCCAATTCTTCCCAA